>NW_026775527.1:0-13000 GCF_963259705.1 Myotis daubentonii | reverse complement strand
CAGCTTTCCACTGGAAACCTCCGTCATTGAATAGGACAGTAAATGTAGTAAGAATATATTTACATGTACTTGAGGTGTTTCTTACACGTTCTTAATCATTTCTGGGAAGTATCATTGTGTATTTTAACAGTTTTACCACAATTAGACAGTTTGCTTAGTATTATTTACCGGAATCATCACCATTTTAACTGATTCACACAAAAAAACTCCAAAGCCAATCCTCCTTAATTGTAAACAGAAACACTATTCTCGTCATTCCAAGGGTTTAGACACCAATTCTGAACCCTGTAAGCATGAACTCTTAATATTTTAAAGCACAGTCCCCTGAAAATGCCACCGGAAGTACCCAGAGTTGTAAAAGTTACAAGTATTTTTGTCATTTCACAGCTTTCCTCTGGAAACCACCGTGATTGAATACGACAGTAAATGTAGTAAGAATCTATTTACGTGTACTTGAGCTGTTTCTTACACGTTCTTAATCATTTCTGGCAAATAACATTGCATATTTTAACAGTTTTACCAAAATTAGACATTTCGCTTAGAAGTATTTACCGGAATCGTCACCATTTTAACTGATTCACACAAAAAAACGCCAAAGCCAATCCTCCTTAATTGTAAACATAAACACTATTCTGGTCATTCCAAGGCTTTCGACAACAATTCTGAGCTGTGTAAGCATGAACTCTTAATATTTCAAAGCACAGTCCCGTGAAAACGCCACCGGAAGTACCTGGAGTTGTAAATATTACCAGTATTTCCGTCATTTCACAGCTTTCCACTGGAAACCTCCGTGATTGAATAGGACAGTAAATGTAGTAAAAATCTATGTACGTGTACTTGAGGTGTTTCTTACATGTTCTTGAACATTTCTGGGAACTATCATTGTGTATTTTAACAGTTTTACCACAATTAGACAGTTTGATTAGAAGTATTGATTGGAATCCTCACCATTTTAACTGATTCACACAAAAAAACGCCAAAGCCAATCCTCCTTAATTGTAAACAGAAACACTATTCTCGTCATTCCAAGGGTTTAGACACCAATTCTGAGCCCTGTAAGCATGAACTCTTAATATTTCAAAGCACAGTCCCGTGAAAATGCCACCAGAAGTACCCAGAGTTGTATATGTTACAAGAATTTTTGTCCTTTCACGGCTTTCCTCTGGAAACCTCCGTGATTGAATACGACAGTAAATGTAGTAAGAATATATTTACGTGTACTTGAGGTGTTTCTCACACGTTCTTAATCATTTCTGGGAACTAACATTGTGTATTGTACCAGTTTTACCAGAATTAGACAGTTTGCTTAGAAGTATTTACCGGAATCGTCACCATTTTAACTGATTCACACAAAAAAACGCCAAAGCCAATCCTCCTTAATTGTAAACAGAAACAATATTCTCGTCATTCGAAGGCTTTAGACACATATTCTGAGCTTTGTACGCATGAACTCTTAATATTTGAAAGAACAATCCCGTGAAAACGCCACCGGAAGTACCCGGATTTGTAAATATTACCAGTATTTTCGTCATTTCACAGCTTTCCACTGGAAACCTCCGTGATTGAATAGGACAGTAAATGTTGTAAGAATCTATTTACGTGTACTTGAGTCGTTTCTTACATGTTCTTAATCATTTCTGGGAACTATCATTGTGTACTTTAACAGTTTTACCAAAATTAGACATTTCGCTTTGAAGTATTTAACGGAATCATCACCATTTTAACTGATTCACACAAAAAAACGCCAAAGCCAATCCTCCTTAATTGTAAACATAAACACTATTCTCGTCCTTCCAAGGCTTTAGACACCAATTCTGAGCTCTGTAAGCATGAACTCTTAATATTTCAAAGCACAGTCCCGTGAAAACGTCACCGGAAGTACCAGGAGTTGTAAATATTACCAGTATTTTCGTCATTTCACAGCTATCCAGTGGAAACCTCCGTGATTGAATAGGACAGTAAATGTAGTAAGAATCTATTTACGTGTACTTGACGTGTTTCTCACACGTTCTTCAACATTTCTGGGAAATATCATTGTGTATTTTAACAGTTTTACCACAATTAGACTGTTTGCTTAGAAGTATTGATTGGAATCCTCACCATTTTAACTGATTCACACAAAAAAACGCCAAAGCCAATCCTCCTTAATTGTAAACAGAAACACTATTCTCGTCATTCCAAGGGTTTAGACACCAATTCTGAGCCCTGTAAGCATGAACTCTTAATATTTCAAAGCACAGTCCCGTGAAAATGCCACCGGCAGTACCCAGAGTTGTAAATGTTACAAGTATTTTTGTCCTTTCACAGCTTTCCTCTGGAAACCTCCGTGATTGAATACGACATTAAATGTAGTAAGAATATATTTACGTGTACTTGAGGTGTTTCTCACACGTTCTTAATCATTTCTGGGAACTAACATTGTGTCAGTTTTACCAGAATTAGACAGTTTGCTTAGAAGTATTTACCGGAATCTTCACCATTTTAACTGATTCACACAAGAAAACGCCAAAGCCAATCCTCCTTAATTGTAAACAGAAACAATATTCTCGTCATTCGAAGGCTTTCGACACCAATTCTGAGCTCTGTAAGCATGAACTCTTAATATTTCCAAGCACAGTCCCATGAAAACGCCACCGGAAGTACCCGGAGTTGTAAATATTACCAGTATTTGCGTCATTTCACAGCTTTCCACTGGAAACCTCCGTGATTAAATACGACAGTAAATGTAGTAAGAATATATTTACGTGTACTTGAGGTGTTTCTCACACGTTCTTACTCATTTCTGGGAAATAACATTTTGTATTGTAACTGTTTTACCAGAATTAGACAGTTTGCTTAGACGTATTTACCGGAATCGTCACCATTTTAACTGATTCACACAAAAAAACGCCAAAGCCAATCCTCCTTAATTGTAAACAGAAACAATATTCTCGTCATTCGAAGGCTTTAGACACATATTCTGAGCTTTGTACGCATGAACTCTTAATATTTGAAAGAACAGTCCCGTGAAAACGCCACCGGAAGTACCCGGAGTTGTAAATATTACCAGTATTTTCGTCATTTCACAGCTTTCCACTGGAAACCTCCGTCATTGAATAGGACAGTAAATGTAGTAAGAATATATTTACATGTACTTGAGGTGTTTCTTACACGTTCTTAATCATTTCTGGGAACTATCATTGTGTATTTTAACAGTTTTACCACAATTAGACAGTTTGCTTAGTATTATTTACCGGAATCATCACCATTTTAACTGATTCACACAAAAAAACGCCAAAGCCAATCCTCCTTAATTGTAAACAGAAACACTATTCTCGTCATTCCAAGGGTTTAGACACCAATTCTGAGCCCTGTAAGCATGAACTCTTAATATTTTAAAGCACAGTCCCCTGAAAATGCCACCGGAAGTACCCAGAGTTGTAAAAGTTACAAGTATTTTTGTCATTTCACAGCTTTCCTCTGGAAACCACCGTGATTGAATACGACAGTAAATGTAGTAAGAATCTATTTACGTGTACTTGAGCTGTTTCTTACACGTTCTTAATCATTTCTGGCAAATAACATTGCATATTTTAACAGTTTTACCAAAATTAGACATTTCGCTTAGAAGTATTTACCGGAATTGTCCCCATTTTAACTGATTCACACAAAAAAACGCCAAAGCCAATCCTCCTTAATTGTAAACAGAAACACTATTCTCGTCATTCCAAGGGTTTAGACACCAATTCTGAGCCCTGTAAGCATGAACTCTTAATATTTCAAAGCACAGTCCCGTGAAAATGCCACCGGAAGTACCCATAGTTGTATATGTTACAAGTATTTTTGTCATTTCACAGCTTTCCTCTGGAAACCTCTGTGATTGAATAGGACAGTAAATGTAGTAAGAATATATTTATGTGTACTTGAGGTGTTTCTCACACGTTCTTAATCATTTCTGGGAACTAACATTGTGTATTGTAACAGTTTTACCAGAATTAGACAGTTTGCTTAGAAGTATTGATTGGAATCCTCACCATTTTAACTGATTCACACAAAAAAACGCCAAAGCCAATCCTCCTTAATTGTAAACATAAACACTATTCTCGTCATTCCAAGGCTTTAGACACCAATTCTGAGCTCTGTAAGCATGAACTCTTAATATTTCAAAGCACAGTCCCGTAAAAACGCCACCGGAAGTACCTAGAGTTGTAAATGTTACAAGTATTTTTGTCCTTTCACAGCTTTCCTCTGGAAACCTCCGCGATTGAATACGACAGTAAATGTAGTAAGAATATATTTACGTGTACTTGAGGTGTTTCTCACACGTTCTTAATCATTTCTGGGAACTAACATTGTGTCAGTTTTACCAGAATTAGACAGTTTGCTTAGAAGTATTTACCGGAATCTTCACCATTTTAACTGATTCACACAAGAAAACGCCAAAGCCAATCCTCCTTAATTGTAAACATAAACACTATTCTCGTCATTCGAAGGCTTTCGACACCAATTCTGAGCTCTGTAAGCATGAACTCTTAATATTTCAAAGCACAGTCCCATGAAAACGCCACCGGAAGTACCCGGAGTTGTAAATATTACCAGTATTTTCGTCATTTCACAGCTTTCCACTGGAAACCTCCGTCATTGAATAGGACAGTAAATGTTGTAAGAATCTATTTACGTGTACTTGAGGTGTTTCTTACATGTTCTTAATCATTTCTGGGAACTACCATTGTGTACTTTAACAGTTTTACCAAAATTAGACATTTCGCTTTGAAGTATTTATCGGAATCGTCACCATTTTAACTGAATCACACAAAAAAACGCCTAACCCAATCTTCCCTAATTGTAAACATAAACACTATTCTCCTCATTCCAAGTCTTAAGACACCAATTCTGAGGTCTTTAAGCATGAACTCTTAATATTTCAAAGCACAGTCCCGTGAAAACGCCACCGGAAGTACCTGGAGTTGTAAATATTACCAGTATTTTCGTCATTTCACAGCTTTCCACTGGAAACCTCCGTGATTGAATAGGACAGTAAATGTAGTAAGAATCTATTTACGTGTACTTGAGGTGTTTCTTACACATTCTTCAACATTTCTGGGAACTATCATTGTGTATTTTAAGTTTTACCACAATTAGACAGTTTGCTTAGAAGTATTGATTGGAATCCTCACCATTTTAACTGATTCACAGAAAAAAACGCCAAAGCCAATCCTCCTTAATTGTAAACAGAAACACAATTCTCGTCATTCCAAGGGTTTAGACACCAATTCTGAGCCCTGTAAGCATGAACTCTTAATATTTCAAAGCACAGTCCCGTGAAAATGCCACCGGAAGTACCCAGAGTTGTAAATGTTACAAGTATTTTTGTCCTTTCACAGCTTTCCTCTGGAAACCTCCGTGATTGAATACGACAGTAAATGTAGTAAGAATCTATTTACGTGTACTTGAGGTGTTTCTTACACATTCTTCAACATTTCTGGGAACTATCATTGTGTATTTTAAGTTTTACCACAATTAGACAGTTTGCTTAGAAGTATTGATTGGAATCCTCACCATTTTAACTGATTCACACAAAAAAACGCCAAAGCCAATCCACCTTAATTGTAAACATAAACACTATTCTCGTCATTCCAAGGCTTTAGACACCAATTCTGAGCTCTGTAAGCATGAACTCTTAATATTTCAAAGCACAGTCCCGTAAAAACGCCACCGGAAGTACCTGGAGTTGTAAATATTACCAGTATTTTCGCCATTTCACAGCTTTCCTCTGGAAACCTCCGTGATTGAATACGACAGTAAATGTAGTAAGAATATATTTACGTGTACTTGAGGTGTTTCTCACACGTTCTTAATCATTTCTGGGAACTAACATTTTGTATTGTAACAGTTTTACCACAATTAGACAGTTTGCTTAGAAGTATTGATTGGAATCCTCACCATTTTAACTGATTCACACAAAAAAACGCCAAAGCCAATCCTCCTTAATTGTAAACAGAAACACTATTCTCGTCATTCCAAGGGTTTAGACACCAATTCTGAGCCCTGTAAGCATGAACTCTTAATATTTCAAAGCACAGTCTCGTGAAAATGCCACCGGAAGTACCTAGAGTTGTAAATGTTACAAGTATTTTTGTCCTTTCACAGCTTTCCTCTGGAAACCTCCGTGATTGAATACGACAGTAAATGTAGTAAGAATATATTTACGTGTACTTGAGGTGTTTCTCACACGTTATTAATCATTTCTGGGAACTAACATTGTGTCAGTTTTACCAGAATTAGACAGTTTGCTTAGAAGTATTTACCGGAATCTTCACCATTTTAACTGATTCACACAAGAAAACGCCAAAGCCAATCCTCCTTAATTGTAAACATAAACACTATTCTCGTCATTCGAAGGCTTTCGACACCAATTCTGAGCTCTGTAAGCATGAACTCTTAATATTTCAAAGCACAGTCCCATGAAAACGCCACCGGAAGTACCCGGAGTTGTAAATATTACCAGTATTTTCGTCATTTCACAGCTTTCCACTGGAAACCTCCGTCATTGAATAGGACAGTAAATGTAGTAAGAATCTATTTACGTGTACTTGAGGTGTTTCTTACACATTCTTCAACATTTCTGGGAACTATCATTGTGTATTTTAAGTTTTACCACAATTAGACAGTTTGCTTAGAAGTATTGATTGGAATCCTCACCATTTTAACTGATTCACACAAAAAAACGCCAAAGCCAATCCTCCTTAATTGTAAACAGAAACACTATTCTCGTCATTCCAAGGGTTTAGACCCCAATTCTGAGCCCTGTAAGCATGAACTCTTAATATTTCAAAGCACAGTCCCGTGAAAATGCCACCGGAAGTACCCAGAGTTGTAAATGTTACAAGTATTTTTGTCCTTTCACAGCTTTCCTCTGGAAACCTCCGTGATTGAATACGACAGTAAATGTAGTAAGAATATATTTACGTGTACTTGAGGTGTTTATCACACGTTCTTAATCATTTCTGGGAACTAATATTGTGTATTGTACCAGTTTTACCAGAATTAGACAGTTTGCTTAGAAGTATTTACCGGAATCGTCACCATTTTAACTGATTCACAGAAGAAAACGCCAAAGCCAATCCTCCTTAATTGTAAACATAAACACTATTCTCGTCATTCGAAGGCTTTCGACACCAATTCTGAGCTCTGTAAGCATGAACTCTTAATATTTCAAAGCACAGTCCCATGAAAACGCCACCGGAAGTACCCGGAGTTGTAAATATTACCAGTTTTTTCGTCATTTCACAGCTTTCCACTGGAAACCTCCGTCATTGAATAGGACAGTAAATGTTGTAAGAATCTATTTACGTGTACTTGAGGTGTTTCTTACATGTTCTTAATCATTTCTGGGAACTACCATTGTGTACTTTAACAGTTTTACCAAAATTAGACATTTCGCTTTGAAGTATTTATCGGAATCGTCACCATTTTAACTGATTCACACAAAAAAACGCCTAACCCAATCCTCCCTAATTGTAAACATAAACACTATTCTCCTCATTCCAAGTCTTAAGACACCAATTCTGAGGTCTTTAAGCATGAACTCTTAATATTTCAAAGCACAGTCCCGTGAAAACGCCACCGGAAGTACCTGGAGTTGTAAATATTACCAGTATTTTCGTCATTTCACAGCTTTCCACTGGAAACCTCCGTGATTGAATAGGACAGTAAATGTAGTAAGAATCTATTTACGTGTACTTGAGGTGTTTCTTACACATTCTTCAACATTTCTGGGAACTATCATTGTGTATTTTAAGTTTTACCACAATTAGACAGTTTGCTTAGAAGTATTGATTGGAATCCTCACCATTTTAACTGATTCACAGAAAAAAACGCCAAAGCCAATCCTCCTTAATTGTAAACAGAAACACAATTCTCGTCATTCCAAGGGTTTAGACACCAATTCTGAGCCCTGTAAGCATGAACTCTTAATATTTCAAAGCACAGTCTCGTGAAAATGCCACCGGAAGTACCTAGAGTTGTAAATGTTACAAGTATTTTTGTCCTTTCACAGCTTTCCTCTGGAAACCTCCGTGATTGAATACGACAGTAAATGTAGTAAGAATATATTTACGTGTACTTGAGGTGTTTCTCACACGTTGTTAATCATTTCTGGGAACTAACATTGTGTCAGTTTTACCAGAATTAGACAGTTTGCTTAGAAGTATTTACCGGAATCTTCACCATTTTAACTGATTCACACAAGAAAACGCCAAAGCCAATCCTCCTTAATTGTAAACATAAACACTATTCTCGTCATTCGAAGGCTTTCGACACCAATTCTGAGCTCTGTAAGCATGAACTCTTAATATTTCAAAGCACAGTCCCATGAAAACGCCACCGGAAGTACCCGGAGTTGTAAATATTACCAGTATTTTCGTCATTTCACAGCTTTCCACTGGAAACCTCCGTCATTGAATAGGACAGTAAATGTAGTAAGAATCTATTTACGTGTACTTGAGGTGTTTCTTACACATTCTTCAACATTTCTGGGAACTATCATTGTGTATTTTAACAGTTTTACCACAATTAGACAGTTTGATTAGAAGTATTGATTGGAATCCTCACCATTTTAACTGATTCACACAAAAAAACGCCAAAGCCAATCCTCCTTAATTGTAAACAGAAACACTATTCTCGTCATTCCAAGGGTTTAGACCCCAATTTTGAGCCCTGTAAGCATGAACTCTTAATATTTCAAAGCACAGTCCCGTGAAAATGCCACCGGAAGTACCCAGAGTTGTAAATGTTACAAGTATTTTTGTCCTTTCACAGCTTTCCTCTGGAAACCTCCGTGATTGAATACGACAGTAAATGTAGTAAGAATATATTTACGTGTACTTGAGGTGTTTCTCACACGTTCTTAATCATTTCTGGGAACTAATATTGTGTATTGTCCCAGTTTTACCAGAATTAGACAGTTTGCTTAGAAGTATTTACCGGAATCGTCACCATTTTAACTGATTCACACAAAAAAACGCCAAAGCCAATCCTCCTTAATTGTAAACATAAACACTATTCTCGTCATTCCAAGGCTTTAGACACCAATTCTGAGCTCTGTAAGCATGAACTCTTAATATTTCAAAGCACAGTCCCGTAAAAACGCCACCGGAAGTACCTGGAGTTGTAAATATTACCAGTATTTTCGCCATTTCACAGCTTTCCTCTGGAAACCTCCGTGATTGAATACGACAGTAAATGTAGTAAGAATATATTTACGTGTACTTGAGGTGTTTCTCACACGTTCTTAATCATTTCTGGGAACTAACATTTTGTATTGTAACAGTTTTACCACAATTAGACAGTTTGCTTAGAAGTATTGATTGGAATCCTCACCATTTTAACTGATTCACAGAAAAAAACGCCAAAGCCAATCCTCCTTAATTGTAAACAGAAACACAATTCTCGTCATTCCAAGGGTTTAGACACCAATTCTGAGCCCTGTAAGCATGAACTCTTAATATTTCAAAGCACAGTCCCGTGAAAATGCCACCGGAAGTACCCAGAGTTGTAAATGTTACAAGTATTTTTGTCCTTTCACAGCTTTCCTCTGGAAACCTCCGTGATTGAATACGACAGTAAATGTAGTAAGAATCTATTTACGTGTACTTGAGGTGTTTCTTACACATTCTTCAACATTTCTGGGAACTATCATTGTGTATTTTAAGTTTTACCACAATTAGACAGTTTGCTTAGAAGTATTGATTGGAATCCTCACCATTTTAACTGATTCACACAAAAAAACGCCAAAGCCAATCCTCCTTAATTGTAAACATAAACACTATTCTCGTCATTCCAAGGCTTTAGACACCAATTCTGAGCTCTGTAAGCATGAACTCTTAATATTTCAAAGCACAGTCCCGTAAAAACGCCACCGGAAGTACCTGGAGTTGTAAATATTACCAGTATTTTCGCCATTTCACAGCTTTCCTCTGGAAACCTCCGTGATTGAATACGACAGTAAATGTAGTAAGAATATATTTACGTGTACTTGAGGTGTTTCTCACACGTTCTTAATCATTTCTGGGAACTAACATTTTGTATTGTAACAGTTTTACCACAATTAGACAGTTTGCTTAGAAGTATTGATTGGAATCCTCACCATTTTAACTGATTCACACAAAAAAACGCCAAAGCCAATCCTCCTTAATTGTAAACAGAAACACTATTCTCGTCATTCCAAGGGTTTAGACACCAATTCTGAGCCCTGTAAGCATGAACTCTTAATATTACAAAGCACAGTCTCGTGAAAATGCCACCGGAAGTACCTAGAGTTGTAAATGTTACAAGTATTTTTGTCCTTTCACAGCTTTCCTCTGGAAACCTCCGTGATTGAATACGACAGTAAATGTAGTAAGAATATATTTACGTGTACTTGAGGTGTTTCTCACACGTTGTTAATCATTTCTGGGAACTAACATTGTGTCAGTTTTACCAGAATTAGACAGTTTGCTTAGAAGTATTTACCGGAATCTTCACCATTTTAACTGATTCACACAAGAAAACGCCAAAGCCAATCCTCCTTAATTGTAAACATAAACACTATTCTCGTCATTCGAAGGCTTTCGACACCAATTCTGAGCTCTGTAAGCATGAACTCTTAATATTTCAAAGCACAGTCCCATGAAAACGCCACCGGAAGTACCCGGAGTTGTAAATATTACCATTATTTTCGTCATTTCACAGCTTTCCACTGGAAACCTCCGTCATTGAATAGGACAGTAAATGTAGTAAGAATCTATTTACGTGTACTTGAGGTGTTTCTTACACATTCTTCAACATTTCTGGGAACTATCATTGTGTATTTTAACAGTTTTACCACAATTAGACAGTTTGCTTAGAAGTATTGATTGGAATCCTCACCATTTTAACTGATTCACACAAAAAAACGCCAAAGCCAATCCTCCTTAATTGTAAACAGAAACACTATTCTCGTCATTCCAAGGGTTTAGACCCCAATTTTGAGCCCTGTAAGCATGAACTCTTAATATTTCAAAGCACAGTCCCGTGAAAATGCCACCGGAAGTACCCAGAGTTGTAAATGTTACAAGTATTTTTGTCCTTTCACAGCTTTCCTCTGGAAACCTCCGTGATTGAATACGACAGTAAATGTAGTAAGAATATATTTACGTGTACTTGAGGTGTTTCTCACACGTTCTTAATCATTTCTGGGAACTAATATTGTGTATTGTCCCAGTTTTACCAGAATTAGACAGTTTGCTTAGAAGTATTTACCGGAATCGTCACCATTTTAACTGATTCACACAAAAAAACGCCAAAGCCAATCCTCCTTAATTGTAAACAGAAACAATATTCTCGTCATTCGAAGGCTTTAGACACATATTCTGAGCTTTGTACGCATGAACTCTTAATATTTGAAAGCACAGTCCCGTGAAAACGCCACCGGAAGTACCAGGAGTTGTAAATATTAGCAGTATTTTCATCATTTCACAGCTATCCACTGGAAACCTCTGTGATTGAATAGGACAGTAAATGTAGTAAGAATCTATTTACGTGTACTTGAGGTGTTTCTTACACGTTCTTCAACATTTCTGGGAACTATCATTGTGTATTTTAACAGTTTTACCAGAATTAGACAGTTTGCTTAGAAGTATTTACCGGAATCGTCACCATTTTAACTGATTCACACAAAAAAACGCCAAAGCCAATCCTCCTTAATTGTAAACATAAACACTATTCTCGTCATTCCAAGGCTTTAGACACCAATTCTGAGCTCTGTAAGCATGAACTCTTAATATTTCAAAGCACAGTCCCGTAAAAACGCCACCGGAAGTACCTGGAGTTGTAAATATTACCAGTATTTTCGCCATTTCACAGCTTTCCTCTGGAAACCTCCGTGATTGAATACGACAGTAAATGTAGTAAGAATATATTTACGTGTACTTGAGGTGTTTCTCACACGTTCTTAATCATTTCTGGGAACTAACATTTTGTATTGTAACAGTTTTACCACAATTAGACAGTTTGCTTAGAAGTATTGATTGGAATCCTCACCATTTTAACTGATTCACAGAAAAAAACGCCAAAGCCAATCCTCCTTAATTGTAAACAGAAACACAATTCTCGTCATTCCAAGGGTTTAGACACCAATTCTGAGCCCTGTAAGCATGAACTCTTAATATTTCAAAGCACAGTCCCGTGAAAATGCCACCGGAAGTACCCAGAGTTGTAAATGTTACAAGTATTTTTGTCCTTTCACAGCTTTCCTCTGGAAACCTCCGTGATTGAATACGACAGTAAATGTAGTAAGAATCTATTTACGTGTACTTGAGGTGTTTCTTACACATTCTTCAACATTTCTGGGAACTATCATTGTGTATTTTAAGTTTTACCACAATTAGACAGTTTGCTTAGAAGTATTGATTGGAATCCTCACCATTTTAACTGATTCACACAAAAAAACGCCAAAGCCAATCCTCCTTAATTGTAAACATAAACACTATTCTCGTCATTCCAAGGCTTTAGACACCAATTCTGAGCTCTGTAAGCATGAACTCTTAATATTTGAAAGCACAGTCCCGTGAAAACGCCACCGGAAGTACCAGGAGTTGTAAATATTAGCAGTATTTTCGTCATTTCACAGCTATCCACTGGAAACCTCTGTGATTGAATAGGACAGTAAATGTAGTAAGAATCTATTTACGTGTACTTGAGGTGTTTCTTACACGTTCTTCAACATTTCTGGGAACTATCATTGTGTATTTTAACAGTTTTATCAGAATTAGACAGTTTGCTTAGAAGTATTTACCGGAATCGTCACCATTTTAACTGATTCACACAAAAAAACGCCAAAGCCAATCCTCCTTAATTGTAAACATAAACACTATTCTCGTCATTCCAAGGCTTTAGACACCAATTCTGAGCTCTGTAAGCATGAACTCTTAATATTTCAAAGCACAGTCCCGTAAAAACGCCACCGGAAGTACCTGGAGTTGTAAATATTACCAGTATTTTC
>NW_026775526.1:0-1000 GCF_963259705.1 Myotis daubentonii | reverse complement strand
CGGGGCTCTGTGGTTGAGTGTCCACCTATGAACCAGGAGGTCGGGGTTCGATTCCTGGTCAGGGCACCGTCCCCAGTGTGGGGCGTGCAGGAGCAGCCGATGGAGGATGTGTCTCTCTCACATTGATGGTTCTCTCTCTCTCTGTCTCTCCCCCGCCCTTCCTCTCTCTCTGGAAATCAATGGAAAATTATCCTCAAGTGAGGATTAACCAAACAAAGAAAAAGAGCTGTGAGGACTGAGGCCGCGTGAGGACGGTGGAGCAGAGACGAGGAGGGACCCCAAGTCCTGTGAGGTCGCCCGACCAACCAGGGCACCGACGGGCACTTCCTGGAACGCGACGCGTTGCACCTGAAGCCATTTCGAGTTGGTTCTGTACCTGCAGCCAAAAGCATCCTAACTGGTGAGTAGCTCTGTGTGCGTGCACACGCGTGTACTTGCATGTTCAAGTTTCCCGTCACATGAAAATGCAGCCCAGGGACTGCTCCCCGGGGCAGAGGGAGGCTGGGAAAGGCCGTCTGAGGAGAGAACGAGAGAGAATGAGGGGCCAGGGGAGCGTGAGCAGCGCTGCACCCCCTGGGGCAGGCGCCGGGCCGGGGGGGCGGGGGGGTCCCCTCCTTGTCACCCAGGGCGCATGGCTCCTGAGGCCGCCCACCAGCTGCGGACCGGCCGCCCGCATTCCTCCCATGCTTCCCGCAGAGCCAGTGTGAGGCCCGTGGGCCGGCCCTCCGGCCAGCGCACTCTTTCCCACAGAATTCTGAGCGGCCTGAGTAAGCAGGGCTATTTTTAACGGCACTGAAGTTGCTATCTTAATTTGTAAGACACAGTTTACGCTCCTTGGAAACTCGCGGCCCAGGCCTGGGGAGCTGCCAGGGGGAGGGACACCCCCTGGCCTGGCAGGGGCGGTCCTGTGAGGAGGCCCAGCACCCGCCTGGCGTGGCCGCCTTCCGGAAGCTTCCCGGGCGGCCAGCTGCCTCCTCCATTGGCCGGTCCCATCCCAGCC
>NW_026775524.1:0-145329 GCF_963259705.1 Myotis daubentonii | reverse complement strand
GGCCCTTGCCGTGGGTTCAAGGTTCACCAGTGTTCCAGGATCCTTGTTTGCACTTCTCTGCTAGTGAAGACAATGGGCAGTTTCCCACATCCCCCCGTTTCTTTTCTTTAGTAATTCCACATCTGTCGACTAGAAATAAACATATGAGAACAAAAATGAGACGAGCAATAGTGGTTATGCTGAGAGGCAGATGAATCAGTCTGTAGTAAGTTTCTTTCTGGGCCAACAGTTCTTTGAGTCCCAATTTCAATGTCCAACATTTTCTTATGTGTACATGCCAGCAATGATATTCTAGTTCTGGATGGTGGGCAAATGGTGGCAATGCAGGTCCAACGTCTGGTTTGGTCCTGGGCAACCTGCAGCGACGCACAGCTGCTGACTGCTAGCACGGCAAGGCCTCTTCACCATCTTCATCTCTGGACTCTGGACTGTTTCTCCTCTTGTCTTCAGCGTGTTGTCAGTTCCTCTCTCAGATTCATAGTTGCAGGAATCCACAAGGGCTTGGAGAAATTTTCTGGAAATATACAAACATATTCTCGACCAAAGGTTAATAAGGAAATCTTTATCATAAATTAGACTTGGGATCCTTTCTTTTCATTGTACCCAAACCATTTTCCTTCGGCTTATTTTGACACCATGTGTGTTTTCATGGGTGTCTTGTCTTCAGCATTACAAGTGAAAATTAATTTTAAAAGTAAAAAGTTTTCTTGATGTAATTTACTCACAGGGGATTATTCCACTATGCCCCTTCTTTTTTGATTTAAATAATATTAAGAGGCTTTTGGAAATTTTGCAATGCAGTCTTGATAACTTTTTAATTTTATTTTATGCACAGAAATATGACTGGTTTGGATTCATTGCATCTTAAGCAGTTTTTGAACTATGAGATAAACCAGTAGTAAAAACATTAGTTAATGCTTCAGGAAGTTTCCTGCCCAGGACAACAATGTTTTTATGAATATTCATTTATTTTAACTAGCCAATTTAAGTCAATCTGAAATAAGGTTTATTTTTTCCAACTTGTCCTTGGTTATAGAAAGTAAATGACATTAATAAAACTTTTGCTTTCAGTCTTTGGGTAACTTTACATACACTTTGGCAGGGAGGCAAAAACATAAATTAATTACTTTTGCTTATGAAGCCTAACATTGACTTTTAATTACAGCTTTCATGTATTTGAAGAAAATCTCTTTTTATTTTCTTCCAGAGCAATTATTAGGACACTCTTAGAGCGTTTCTTTGAAAAGACAACTTTCTTTCATTTTTTACACCAAGTAACTTAGAGGGCTTCTGCTTGAAAACTAAGCCATGCAGCCAAATAGCTATATTTCAATGACTCTCATTACATTATGTTGGCTACAAGTAAGTATCAGATTTAGTATTTTAATAATAACCTTTAGTTTACCCTGGAAATAGTAGCCCAAAAGATTTCAAAATTTTTCCCTTTTATTAGGCTTAGAATTATATTTTTAAGAGTATTTTCTTTTAAACAATCCAATCAAAAAATGGGCAAAGGACCTAAATAGACACCTTTCAAAAGAGGACATCCAGAAAGCCAAGAGACATATGAAAACATGCTCAAAGTCACTAATCATCCGAGAGATGCAAATCAAAACAGCAATGAGGTACCATCTCACACCTGTCAGACTGGCTATCATCAACAAATCAACAAACGACAAGTGCTGGAGAGGATGTGGAGAAAAAGGAACACTTGTGCACTGCTGGTGGGAATGCAGACTGGTGCAGCCACTATGGAAGACAATATGGAGTTTCCTTAAAAAACTGAAAATGGAACTCCCATTTGACCCTGTGATCCCACTTCTAGGAATATATCCCAAGAAACCAGAAACACCAATCAGAAAGGATATATGCACCCCTATGTTCATAGCAGCACAATTCACCATAGCTAAGATCTGGAAACAGCCTAAGTGCCCATCAGTAGATGAATGGATTAGAAAACTGTGGTACATCTACACGATGGAATACTATGCTGCTGTAAAAAGGAAGGAACTCTTACCATTTGCAACGTCATGGATGGAACTGGAGAGCATTATGCTAAGTGATAAGCCAGTCAATAAAGGAAAAATACCACATGATCTCACTCATTCATGGACAATAGAGACCATTATAAACTTTTGAACAATAATAGATACAGAGGCAGAGCTGCCTCAAACAGATTGTCAAACTGCAGCGGGAAGGCCGGGGAGGGTTGGGGGGCAGGAGGTAGGGGGGTAAGAGATCAACTAAAGGACTTGTATGCATGCATATAAGCATAACCAATGGACATAAGACACGGGGTGATAGGGGAGGCTAGGGGACTGTCTAGGGCGGGGGGATAAAATGGATACATATGAAATACCCTTTGTAATACTTTAAGCAATAAAAAAAAAAAAAAAAGAATCCACCCATTTAAAAAAAACAAACAAAAAAACAAAAACAAAAGAGTATTTTCTTTAGCTTATCTGCATATACAGAGGGATCATGCGTAGTCCCAGTAACTTTCAGAGGGCTTTATTAGAATTTAGTTGCTTATAAAAATATTGGCTTTTCATTTAGCTGAAATTATATGAAACCTTGATTATAATTTAAAAAGCTAATTTATAAAGTAATTAAAGTAGCTATCTTTATTAAAATAGCAAAGCAAATAAATTTAGTAAACGCAATGTCTGATTCACAAGGGACAAACCCTGCCCTACCTTCAGCCTACCCAAAATGCAGGCCATTAGAGGCTTCTGCAATTAGAATTCCATCTTAAAATTCTGCTGTTAGATTTTAAGAAATATTTCGTTACTTTATTTTGCCCTCCTTAGAGGCCAAAATCTTCATAACATTTAAGATGCATGTATATAAGTAAAATATAGTTATTAATTTTTATTTGATAAAAGCTTTCCATGTGATTTCAAGTATATTAGATTGTCTAAATTTAAAATATTTTCTTTAAGAAGAGAGAACAAATTCTTTTTTGGATCACTCTGGGCCCTTGGAATTTTCCAAAAATCATCCCTTGGTTATAGCCTTGAAATTTAACTTGGAAAGACCATCAAATATATATTTAAAGATTATAAAAATTATTAAAAGATATAAATTAAATTTAAACTGGTTTTTGAATTTAAAAATTCAGTTGGGATCACAGAATTAATCTTCCTTTTTAAAAATTAGACCAATAAGTAACATTTTGAGTTCTTAATTATTTCAGAGAACACACAAAAATCATTTTCCAAAATTTCTATACTTTAGGCATTTTGTTATTACAACTATTTAATTTCTTCCAACTTAATTTGAATTCTTACAAGCTTCAAATTTCAGGTGGCAAGTTAAATACTTAGCCTTTCTCAAATTAGTAATGCATTTATATTTTAAGGATGTATTTCCAATAAAATACAAGGCATATTCAATTAACAGATTCAATTCTATACTCTAGATTTTTTTTTTTGAGGTAAACTCAGGTTAATATTTCAGTATTGTTGTCATTTTAAAATACCTAGATATTTAATAATTTTTATTATTTAATTCAGCAATGTTCTAAAGTCTTAAGTTACCAAAGGCTTTGGAAAACTATGTTTCTGGCGAGAAGGCAGGAGGAGGGGATTTTAAAAGCGCCACTTTTTTTTTCTTTAAGGATAACAGGTAAAGTTTCTGTTGCTGCCACAGGCTTCTCCAGCTTTTCCGCTTGTACAGGGAGAAGAGCAACTGGCCCTTTATCATCAACACACTATCACTGAAAAGCTTTACCACAAAGTCTAATTTGCTTATAAGCTTTCTGCACACTCTTTAGCTGATTTTGCACATCACTATTCTGTCCCAGCCCTGCTAACGTTTCATAATTATTTGAGCATTCAGCCAGGTTTATCCTCCTTAGCCTCTTTAAAAGGCTCTAATAAATGAAATACCGTGTTCCACAAGGAGAAACAGTTTGGAGGCAAGTTTTTCCCTGCTGCTGACCTTTTTTTTTTTTTTTTTTTTTTTTTTTTCAAATCTTGACCCACTTTTTGCCAAACATTCATGATTTAATGTACCTTCTTCAGGAAACCAAGGGTCATGTTCTATAATAACATGCAAAAACTGTAAGAGATTACCTTCTGAAACTTTAATTCCTTAAGCATGCAAATCAAAAATCTACAATAAAGTTTCTTACTTTTTAAGCCAAATTCTGCCCTCTTAGCCTGGCTAGAAAGACACGTTCCCACACTACTTACAGATTGCGATTCTGCAGCTGATCGTGGGCTTTGAGTACTGTGAATATCTCCCACCATTATGGTGAATTCTTCCCCAGCTTGCCGGTGAAACTTCATTTTTCCACTCTAGGTGGTCTACTCCTCCAGAAGTCCCTCGTTAAGGCGCCAGATGTGTACGTGTTCCCACACATGCCGCGTGGTTCAGGGTTCAGGATCTGGAAGAAGAGCCGCACACAAATGAAAGAGAAGAGACAAGAGATAGTTGATGTGTAGTTAATCTTTGACCAACATGGATTTGAACCGTGTAGGTCCAGTTATACATGGATTTTTTCAATAAATATGTACAGTATTGTAAGTGTATTTATTTTCTTTTATAATTTTCTCAATAACATTTAACTCCTCTAGCTTACCTTATTTTAAGAATACAATACATAATGCACAAAATAATTTAATCATCTGTTTGTATTATCAGTGAGGCTTCTGGTCAACAGTAGGGTACTCCTAGTTCAGTTTTGGGGGAATCAAAGTTATACTTGTATTTGTGACCCAGCACAATGTTCTTTAAGGGTCAGCTGTACATATAACTACTTTAGAAAATTGATCAATAATAGTCAGCCATTCAGAAAAACGTGCTTTGTTTGTCCTCCATGCTCTGGTGGACACCTGCCCAAGAACGCAAAGTGTTTTGGGAAAGCAGAGCTGGGCTCTGCGCATGCGCTGCTCTCCTGACAGCTGCCCAGCGCTAGCAAAGATTTCAGAAACCAACGCGCTTCCTTTGGCACCTGCGCTGTAGAGAGCAGCCCAAGGCGGATCCTGGAAAACTGCCACCTGTGTGTGGACAGCTGGGTCCTGCTCCCCTTGACAGATCCCTTCCCTCTTTATCGCTGCACAGGCGCTTCCCCTGGGCCTGCAGGGCCGCCGGGGACCAGGGGCCTCTGCCTGTCACTGTGCTCATGGCCATCAAGCCCACACCCCAGCCCGCAGCCGACCAGAACCACAGGAGAGACCTGGACGACCTGCACCTTTGCTGGCCCTGGGTCCTCGCGTGTCCCATGCGCGTGCCCCTCCCCCAGAATTGTAGTGCGCGCTCCTTCCTCGAGCCCCTGTCGCATGTTCCCAGTGTTCCCCAGCAACAGGCTTAACTGTTAGCTCTTGGCTTTAGACAGTTTTGGCTGCTGAAGCTGCTCACTGATTCTCTGTTAGAGGCCAGACCTGTCCCAAGCGCCCAATGGGCGGTTTCCTGGCCAGGCTCTGGCGCCGCCCCCCGCCCAGGGCGCCTGGGCCTGCCCCCCCAGTGCCCTTAGCTGTGCCCAGGCCAGCTGTGCATATGCCTCCCTGGCTCTGGGGCCCTGATGGCTCTGGGGAAGCCAGGTCTGCCTTTAGGCCCGTGGGGGCTCAGCGGGGCGTCCCTCCCCTGGTACCCAGACCCGGGCCCCTGCGGAGAATCGTCTTCTCTCAGGTGCCAGCAGGCACCAGGCGCAGGAGACCCCAGGCCTTCGCGATGAGCTCCTGCACCACTAGAAATGCCATCACCAGCTCCTACAGCTCCACCGGAGGTTTCCCTTGGGTGCAGAGCAGGAGGGTGTCCACCTGCGCATGCAGACAGCGCAGCTCTGCTTTCCACAAGCCCACCTGCCCCGCCAGGCGGCGCCCGGGGCCCTTAAAGGCAGGGAGCCAGCAGGGCCCGCAGGTTCCCAACTCAGCTCCCCTGCTGGCCCAGAGGGAGAGGCAGCAGGGACAGCACCCAGATGGCAGCAGCGGGCAGAAAGGATCCCTGAGGAACCGCTCACCGGCCCGTGACAGTTCCAGGCCGCCCCTACGCAAGGTGGCTCTGCTGCCACACAGGCGGGGGGAGCCTCTGAGGCTGCCATCACCTCCTCACCTGAGCTTCCGGGTCACAGCCAAGGACCTGGATGCGGAGAAGAGAGCCGCGCTCCAGAGCATCCACGCTGCTCTGTGGGGTGAGACTGAGGCCATCTCAGGCTGCTGTGCTCCAGAGCCTGGGTGTCCTTCCCTCCTCCCTGCTGCCAGCACTGCGCCTGTCACCATTGCCAGTCCCCCTCCCTCCCCCAGCCTGCCAGTGCCTTCTGCAGGCAGCGCCTGCCCCTCCACCAGCACATCCACAGGCTTGGCTCCCCAGCCCGCCTCTTACACCGAGGTCACCCCCATGGACACCACCCCACCTATCTGTGCTCAGGTGTACAGGGCGCCCCCTGGCTCTACTGGTGGAAATCAGGCAGGTCCAACCCCAGCCCAGGCCCTGACCTCTGCTCCAGGCCAGCCAGCCTTGGGCAGCACCACGCAGGCCCCTTTTGAGGCCTCAGTATCCACAGCTGCCACCTTGAGCACCCATGCCAGCACCAGGCCAGCCTTTGCTTCCACCCCAGGTGTAGGCCCCTCTGGCTCAGCCACTGTTAGCTCTGGGGGAAGTTTGGGCAGGAACTCCCGAAAGCGCAAGCGCTCTCACAGGGATGCTGCCATAGTGACCAGCACCAAGGGCCCCAGCACCCCCTCTGGCCCTGCCACTCTCAGCTCTGGGGGGGCTTTGGGCAGGAATACCCGAAAGCGCTCTCACCAGGATGCTGCCATGAGGACCCACACCGAGGGCCCCAGCGCTAAGAAACCCATGAAGTCCTGTCCTCAGAGATACACCCAAGCAGGGCCATCTGTCTTCCAGCCCAGGGCCCAACACCAGGGCCAGCTGGGCGGCCCCTAGTGGGGCGTCCCTCGGCCCCCACCCCAGCAGCACACCCCTCTGCTGTGGGCACAGCAAGGAACATTCTTGCTGTTAGGGGCCAGCTATGGCTTGGCCACAAAATGGTTGGGCCATCAAGGGAGTTCTTACTGAAGCACTAAGCCCTTTGTTTGAGCCCCAAAGCAGGGCCTTTGGGCTGAGAGGGTCTTGAAGACAAACCTGAAACCTGAGAGGGTCATGGCACAGGCTTTGTTCACTGGCCAGAGAATGGAGAAGAGGGGGTTGGAACTCTGAAATCTTGTTGTATATTCAAGAGGAGGCTAGAAATGAAGCAGTGGTCCAGGCAAATTAGAAGGACGCTTCCTGGTCTTTCTGGGGAGGGGGTGGCAGTTCCCCCCCCCGAATCAGGGATCCACATCTTTTCTTTCCATTCATGGATCCCTTTGGTCGTTGTCATGCTGTCTGCCAATGGTCCTGGAGCTGCTGGGTGTGTCAGGGAGCACAGAGATTGGATTATAATGAGGGGTGAGATCCTTTGGGGGTCAGCTCCCTGCCATCTGGGCTGAAACAGGTTGAAGCTGGTCTTTATGGCTCACCCACCACAGGCTACTTCCTGCCTGAGACAAAGAGCTCTGCTGTGCAGGGTGCCTTGCAGCTGCTGAGAAACACAGTGCTGTGACCAGCACTGAGCCCTCGGGCGGCATCACTGCTCAAGGTCAGACAGCACTGGCTCTGGCCCTGCGGTTTGGGGTTTGAGCAGCACCTGTGGGCTTTGGAGCTGAGCCCCTACCCCAGATGTTTGCTGCACAGTTGGAGACCTCAGCACTACAGTGGAAACAAGTGGGGTTCCCTGCGCCAGCCACTATGAGAGAAGCTGAAGTCTGCATGCCTGCAGCCCCCACACCAGGACACCCCAAAGGTGAGCAGAGGCCCTGCACTGAGAACGCCCAGGTGCTTGGAGGGACTATTGCCCCCTCCCCCGCCATGTCTCACCTTCGAGGCTGCACCCAAGCAGAGCTCGCTTACTTGCATTCAAGGGCCCAGCACCACTGCCAGGAAGGACTGCCTTTAGAGGGGTATTTGTCCTGGCTCCACTCCCAGCGGCTCCCCCTCTGTGGTGGCACAGTGAGAAAGGCCTTGCCATTAGGGCCCCTCATCCCCTGTCCAGGACTTGGTTGGACAGAAAACCATCGCCCATCAACTGGTTTATTTTCCTCCCTTTCGGCTTCCACTCCCCTCAGGTCTAACAGGCAAATGCTGGCCTAAAACACAGCCTCCTCCAGAAGCAGCCTGTGAGCCCCTTCTTCCCAGTCGGGACCATGTTTGACCCTCCTGCACAGGCAGTAGAACTCTAGCCCTGACCTTTGCCCCCTGGAAGCAAACTGGGTGCCCATTGATACAACAGCCCATGCCTAGCCCTGACCTGCAGTTTTCCCCAAAGATGGGTGGGATGAGGCTATTGTCCAATCCCTGTGTTCAGAGGCCTCAAGACAATAGACAAGAGGCTCAGGGTGCTTCCCTTTGTTATTCCTGTGATGCTGTCACAAATGTGTGATTCTGGGCGTCCCCGGGACTCCCAGATGCCTGTGTGAGTGAAACTGTAACTGAGTGGGGTGCTGGGGAGCATGGGCCGGACAGGGCCTGCTGACCATGTGTTTCTGCAGCGGCTGTGGAGGGCTGTGTCCTGCATGGACTTTGACTGGCTTCCTGCTTGGCAACAAGATTTGGCTCTTCATGAAGGTGGGCAAGAGCTTCCGCCCTGTTGTTGGTCAAGGCCTTAAAGTCCAGGACCGGAGCAGCTGATGGAGAACACGTGAGTTCAGAGCACGGCGTACAGGCTGGGGTAATCCCCCAGACAATCCCTGCTCCTCCCTGTGCTCTGTGAGAGCTCGTGCCTCCCAGCAATCACTCTCTGCTCTCTTTCCTGCTTCTCAGACCCGCAGACTCTTTTCCACCCCATGGCCTTTGTCTGGTTCCTTGTCATATTTAGGTCTTCCCCTCGCTAATTGTAAATTCCAACCCTCACCCGATTTATCTTTCATATCACCTGGTTTATTCTCTTCACAACTGTTATCACCAGCTGTAATTATTCATGTATTTGTTATATTAACATTTACTGACTGTTGTCTGTCTCCTGTTTTTGACTGAACTCCATGAGGACAGGCAAGGACATCTGTGTTATTCCCCATTCTGGACCCAGTGTCTGGAAGAGCCTAGCATCAGGTAAATGCCCGCAAAACAAGTGTTGAGTGGGTCAGTGCCTTCTGTGAGCCAAGCCCTCTTCTAAATGCAGCAAGACCAACATTTCATAGACCCATATGGGCACCCAGTTACAACTCACATAGAGGCAACCACTAAAGGGGGGAAGTGGCTTCACAAGCTCCTCTTGGTGGCTGCGTGTGTGTGTTGGGGGGAGGCTCATGGCCTGAGCGTTTGTACAGAAGAGCCTCCCGCCAGCGTCACCCCTAGAGTTCTGACTGCACAGCCACACCTCCAACCCGGAGGCTGGTCAGGAATGGTGAGCGGGTTGCAACGCCAGTTGGTGTGGCTGCTGCCAGGAGGACCATGTTGGGAAGGATTCTGCAGCTGTGATTGGCCTTCTTGGGAAAGAGTGCATGGATTGATTAGCCATGTCTGCACCAGGTAAGGGAAGGGAGAAAGACATGCCTGCCATGGGTTTGCCATCTCTGCCATGGGTGATGATTCCCCTTACCTGGAGGAAAAAAGGCCCTTTCTTTGACCTTTATTCCCTGCCTGCCTAGGCTGCTGGCCAGAACTACATGATGGGCAGGGCTCTGGATTTGGCCTTCGGTATCTGAATCCTCAGCCACGTGATCTTCACACCCCCCTGCTAAATTTCCAGGTATTGCTGCTAACTTCTAAAAGGGATGGGTTTCCATAGGCCTTCCATAATCCTGGGAGTGCCTTGTCAATGGAGAATTTAGAGATGCCCTTGCCAGGTGGTTAATTAGAGCCATTCATTCATTCATGCAACCCCTCATTTATGAACCTATATACTGAGCCCTCCTTTCTGCCAGGCACTGTGCTAAGCCCTGGAGATACGGACATGAAGAGGACCCATTCTTGCCCTGTGCTGGACTCTCAGGGAATATTATATTTTTAAATAATCATTTAATTGCTTAGTCCATGTCTCTAAGGTCACAGTGTGGAGGGGAAGTCAGAAAAGTGAACAGGATGTTATACTGCAGAGTCTGATGGGGCACAGAGGAGCGGCCCCTCCACCACCTCTGGCTGGTCTGAGAGGGCTTCCTGCAGGAGGGGGTGTCCTTGCTGAGACCTAAAATGTTAAAAGTGGTGAGCCTTGGAATGGGGTGGGAGGAAAACAGGAATGAGCAACAGCTCAGGGTAAGTACTGAGAAGAGACCAGTGGCCATAGGGATCTGCAGATTTCTCTGTGTGACTAGATCATGGGTCAGAGAGGGCAGTGATAAGGGGATGGATGGAGTGGTCATTGGGAAATAGGTCATGAATGCCTTTCCTGTCATGTTAAGCTTGCTTCTCAAAGTTAGTCTGGATTCTATAACCAAGACTCTTCTTGGACAGCACTTCTTTCCAACAGAGATAGATAGATAGATAGATAGATAGATAGATAGATAGATAGATAGATAGAAGCTGGATATATATTGAGAGAGAGGGTGTTAGAATAATATTGGTATGAGATGAGAGTCTGGCTTACCCATCAACAATATATAAAATTGTGTTTTACAACATCTTCCTGCTCACTGGTATTACTGTGTGTTTTCTGTTTTAACTCTGATGCATTTTCCAGGATCAATAAAGTTTGTTTTGGTTGCTATTTCTTTTTCCAAGAGAAGCTGAACTTCTTCCTATTTGCATATTGGTCCCATTGGATTTTCCTTTTTGTGACTATCTTTCTCTTTCTTTACTGGTCTCAAAGGCAAAACCGGGTCCAGGTCTCCAAGAGAATGTGGGGTCCCATTCAGTCTGTCTGGTTCTAAATCCTATAACTTTCACCCTGCTAAATTAGGTGCCTTACATTGCTGCGGTTCTTGTCCCAGACTCAAGGAAGGTTTAGGAACCTGGAGAAGCCTGTGTGTAGATTTTAAATAAGAGTCCAGAGACGAAATATAATTTTGAAAGACATTTGGGGGCCAGAGGAGCTTAGCTAAAGGAGCTAAGATCCAAGATCTAAATTCTCAGGTCTCCTTCTCCCAGGACCCCATGCTTTTTATTAACACAGTTTGTCCTGAGGCAAGGCAGAGATATACACTCCAAAGGGTCAGGGTTTCAGAGGCCATTGTCAGAATGGGGGAATTAGCCTACAGCTGTTCAGGTGTTTGGCCAGTAGGAGGCAACACGATAGACATTAAGATGCCTTTTAGTTGTCTGGCAGTCAAGCAATAATCCCTTTTCAGGTTTGGGGAAATGCCCTCAGCCATTCCCAGATGCAGCCCTGCTGTCATGAAGGAATTGGTCTCCAGCATTACATCTGTTGTCTCCCTCTAAAGTCCTTTCAGCAATTCTCTGAGGTATATTATTATCCTCTGTTTGAAGATGGGGCAGCTGAGGCTTACAGAGGTAGCCAGGTGACAAGAGGGTCTTGAAACCAGTCTGTCTGCTTTTAAGCACCAGGCCATTGGGGACCGTGTGCCCTCT
Organism: Myotis daubentonii; assembly: GCF_963259705.1. NCBI lineage: Eukaryota > Metazoa > Chordata > Mammalia > Chiroptera > Vespertilionidae > Myotis > Myotis daubentonii. The sequence goes on along the minus strand of NW_026775524.1, from coordinate 133,821 downwards.
GCTGGTCACCATCCCAACTTGCAGGTGTTTCCTCTTGCTAGTGAATCCTGGGAAAGGAAGCTCTCCTGATGGATCCTGGGGATGGCCTCAGGCTTGTGTCTTTGTAAAGTAAGTGGTCTGGTGCTCTGAGCTTCATCTGAAATTCTTTTATTCTTGGCTCATGGGGCACCTTCTCTCAAAGACCTCCATTCTCCACCATCCAAAAGTACCTGTTACTTGTCTCTTGCACCCAGGGTCTTGTCTGGCCCTCTCCTTGGCAGGGCCCTGGGCATCCTGCTGGCTGGAGGGGAGGGGCAGTGAAACGGGTGGCCCATCTGGTGGTAGCTGGGAGGGTGGGCTTTCCAGGGCTAAGTATTGCCAGCCTCTATTTGCTCTGCAGTGAGCCCTGTGCACAGAAATACACCACGATGAAGGAAGAGGATCCCTTCTGGTCTCATCTCTCTGTTGATGAGCTCATCCAAAGGCATTGCACCCACAGTTTGCACCTGCCCAGGACTCACTCCCCAAGCATTCAGCTCTCTGTGTGAGTGGGGTGGGCAGTGGGACCTGTGGGGGAGTTAGACTTTGTTCCTGCGTTGAAGTTGGGGAATGGAATGGAGTGGGGCCTTGAAGGTGATACCAGGAACCATCCTCTACCTCTCCTCACACTGTCAGTTCCAGAAGAGGCATTCCAGTGGCAGCATGGGTGTCCACCCATCCCTCTCTGCCCACCACTATGTGGAGTCCCCGCACCTGAAATTCTGAGATACCCTCCTGTGTGGTAAGAAAGACATCCTTGTTCAGCTCATAAGAGTTCATATTGGGCCCAGATCTTTCATTGGGGTTCTGGCTCCATCTCATAGAGAAGTGTTCTTTGAATCCATGCTACTCAATCCATCCATCCATCCATCCATCCATCCACCTACTCACTCATCTATTCATTCATCCGCCATAATTCCACAATCAATTCATTCATCTATATGCCAGTATTTCCTTCCATCCACTCCTTCATCCACATGTCCATGTTTCCTTCTATGGAATTCATCTGTCAATATCTGCAGTCAGCCAGCCAGTCACTTCTCTTCCTGTTTCTATATCCACCTGTTTCTGCATTTCCCATCATACCTTCATCCATATTTATGTATTTATATCCATTCATCCATCCTTCCATCCATCTCTCCTTTATTTTCCCATGCATCTGTCCACCTACCTATATTCCAGCCATCTATCCATTCATTAAAGCCCAAGGCCCCTGTTTGTTGGTTGAATTTAAGCCCAGGCTTGTGTGAGATGGAAATTTTGATGCTCATGTTTAGGGAGAGACTTTTTACCAAATGATTTCCAAGCAGTCCTCCCCCTTCCCAGCTCAAATCATGAGGGACTCCATGTGTCAGCACCACCTTTTTCTTTGTGAACAAACACGTTGCGGGCACCTAAATATTTACTTCCAACGGAATCTGCACTTTCAAGGTCACTGTCAATGCTGGGACATTCCCAGCTCTGGGTCCTGAATCCCCACCTCTCCTTGTTACCTGTTACTTGCACCTGGGGCCCAGAGAAGAGAAACATCCAGGGGTCAGCAATGTTGGTGTTTGCATGTGGAAAAGAGGTGTCCAGACTTTCCAGCATCTCCTTGGGGACAATGAAGGTAAGGGGTATGGTCTTGCATGAAGCAGTTCAGGACCTCTTCTCTCTTTTCCCAACACTCCCTCTTGCACAACCAGGAGAGTAACTTCCCTTCTGGGTTTCCTAATGTTTGAGAGGAGATAATCAGCAAAGAGGTGGCTATTTGGGTTCCGGGGTCAGGCTCAAATCCCAGCCCTGTCATGTGGAGCAGCTGCAACCCTCATACACTGATGATGGGAAAACTGCTTTCTTATTAGATACCACTGCCATATAACACAGCAGTTCCACCCTACAAAGCTGTTAAAAAAATAAAAGACAAAAACCAGAAAACTTTGCTCTTGCTCCTTAATCTGTGTTGAGTGACTTTGGGAAATGAACTTGAGCTTCAGGTTGTTCATCTATTAAGTGGGATGTGGGGGGAGTCAGTGGGAACATGCCTGCAAAGCCCTTAGCAGGAAGCCTGGCACCTGGAAATGCCTCTCTGCCATGGGGACTGTTGGTGTTGATTTACACGGATCCAAACGGACTGTGGCTGCAGCGCTCTTTTTGCTGGTGCTTGTGGCAGTTATTAAGTTGCTTTGTTTACAAGCTTCCCAGGGCCTCGCATTCATCACTCACTCTGAACATGAACATTGCCTGAGCATCTTGCAGAAGTGAACAAACCCAGTCCCTCTCCAGGCATCAGCACCCCTTGGAGGAGCAGAAGAGAAAACAGGTAATTTCAACCCTGCGTGATGGGCGCAGAGTTGGAGCAAAGGGGAGGGCCTAGCCACCACTGAGCATGGGAAGGTCTCAGCAGAGGCTATGGCTCTAAAAATGCTTGTGGACTTGATTGTCCTCCAAGGACATTCACCCCATGGACTCTGATGAGACCAGTACAGGAAGCGTTGAGAGAGCTTATATTCCAACTTACTGATTTCCCAGATGGAGAAACTGAGGCTCAGAGCGGAGGAGGGACTGGTTCAGTGTAGGTGTCAGAAGTAGGATTTGAGCCCTTTCTGACTTTGAAGCCTGTGTAAGTTTGGGTCTTCCAAGAAGCAGACAAGAAGCCAGGATTAGATGTGCAGGAGGAAGGTGAGGGCCTGGTGGAGGCAGTGAGAGCCCTGAGACCAGCTGGGCTGTCAGGAGGGTCTCAGACAGTGCAGGTCTAAGACTGTTTGTCCTGATCAATTGCAAGTCCCCAGGATAAAGGTGACCATTCCAGGAGTCTCCTGTCCCACAGGAAGAGGCTGGCACTAGCACCCCTGTGTGTTCAGTCCTGACACAAGCACGGTGGTGTATATAGCGGGGTGGCCTCAGAGGCTGATGTTCAACTGTTCTCCCCACAGCTAGGCCCCTTAAAGGAGACCTGATCAGTGCATTCCTGTGGTGCCACCAAGCCCCCGTTCCTGTTGGCTCACGTTCTCATTGTGGTCTGAGGGCAAAAGCAATCTATTTCAAGAGAGCGGTAGGCTTTGAGCTGAAAATGGCAAGTCTTAAATCAATCATTACAGGGACCATTAACCAGGTACTTTTTAAATGTGTCGGGTTGTGTTCAGCCTTTGAAATATGTGATTCCTTTTCATCTTCTCAGCAACACTACGCAGTGGGTATTATTATCCTCCCCAATTTCAGAGGAGGAAACGGGGGCTCATAGAAGCCTTCAAGTCTCACTGCTGGGACTTGTGAAGTCAAGGCCCTTGAGTGCTTATTCAAACTCCTGTCCCTGCATACATGGTGGCCTGAAATTTGGGTCAGAGTTAGTTAAGACTCAGAGAGCAGTGACAGAAAACCATACTCAAGCTGACTTAAGCATTTGTGCACATGAACTGGAATCATGCTGGGGCAGTGGCATCAGGCTTGGCTGTTTCACATGAGGAAGCCCTGAACACTTGCTATCATCGCCTGGCTCTGCTTCCGTGACTGTTGACTCTTTCCTAGGGAAGGCATTTTTTTGCCATGCCCTCCTCTTTTCCAGACTTCTAGCATCCTTACCATTACTCTCCTAAGCTTCTTTCCCAGTATTTCTAACATCAATGCAATAATGGTATTTTATTGGTTTATAGGGCCATCCCTGCTCTATAGGACCATCCCTGAACCAGTCTCTGGGGCTGGAACCATGGAAGGTGCTTATTTGCCAGGCCTGAGTCAGGTGGCTGTTCCTGGAATACTGGGGTACACGTTGGTGTGGTCAGCCTCAGACACATAGAGTGGGGGCAACAAGAGATTAAAAAATTGGGTGCTGGTACCAAAGAATAGGAGATAGAGTCTGGTAAGACTGTGGTACAAATGTTGAAATGCGTGGGGCTTGTTGAGAAGGTTGTAGGAGCCCATGGGTGTGTGCTCCTCTGGCCTGCTGGGTCCTTTCTCACAATGAGGTGGGCAGACATCCTGCAGGTCTAACCTTTCCTCCCCTTCCAGCATCTACTGTGACTATGCCATGTCCATCTACCAGGATGAGATTGCTTACCTGCACTGCCATGAACAATGTAAGGATTGTGGGGGTAGCACAGGGCTGGGGTGTTCCTCCTTGATCCCCTTCCTGTCTCCACACCCTTATTACCTGTGCCAACTCATACAAGTGACTTCATCTCTCTGAGCCTCAGTTTTCCCATCTGCACATTGGGGACCATAACAGCACCTATTCATCAGGTTATTGTGAGGATCAAATGACTTATGTTAATGGCTCAACATCAAACTCTTGGTGTTAGATGCTGCCACTTACTGAGTGTTCGTGATGTGTCAAGCATGGTTCTAAATATTTACTTATTTTTGAATTTAATTATAGATAGATAGAGAGGAATGGGTGGTAGAGAGAGAGAGAGAGAGAGAGAGAGAGAGAGAGAGAGAGAGAGAACATTCATTGACTGATTCCTGTATGTGCCTGAAAAGGGGGATTGTACCTGCAACCTGGGCATATCAATATCAGGACAATGCTCTAACCAACTGAGCTACCCAGCCAGGGGCTACATGTCTTTTATTTAATCGTCACGATGACCCAGTGACAGGGGCACTCTCAGTCCCAGTTTAGAGGTGATGAAGCAGCTTGGCTCAAAGACACACGCCCTATAATCTCCAGAGCCTGGACTGAAATCCAGGTCTTTGTCGTTCCCAAGTCAGTGCTCTGCAGATCTGGGATTGATGATTAGAGTTCTCCTTTAAAGCTCCAAGAAGGTCTTTCACAAGCAGAGGGCCATCCTGCTGTGGAAAGCAAGGGACGCGTGGCCCACTGAGGCACAGCACATTGAGCTTATTTAATGAGACAGACCTGCGTTTGGGTCTAGGTCCTGCAACTAACCAGTTGTGTGACCCTGGATAAGTTACATAACATCTGTGAGCCTCAGTTTTATCATTTGTAAAATAGACATGTCTTATTTTTGATTACTACAATTAGATGGTGCCTGTAATGTGCCATGCTTATATACAGCAAGTGCTCAACACATGCTAGTGAGAATCAATTACGGCCTTGAGAAGGAGCAGGGCTAACAGCCTCCATGCAGAAATAGGTGAGGTTGATTTGTAGAGGGTGCTTGAGGGGCATGGGGTGTTTGGGAGCCTTCTTTTCCTTTGATGGGAGACCAATCACATTCCTTTTGCTCCTGTCCTACAGTTTCCAGTCAACAACCATGCCAGGTGGGATGAGAGGGACCAGCAGAGGTAAAACCTGCCCCTGACCTTCTGCCCAGGCCTTTCCCAGACTTTCAGAGCAGGTCCAGGGTCTGGCTCGGCATGCCTGGTGGATGTGTTGTCCGGGAGGGTCCCCATCGCCTTGCTTTATAATGACTTCCTGTTGGGTGTTTTGTGGCCGGGTCACAGTGCAATGGACAGCAGAGGGACAGTGGTGCACGTCAGCAGGATTGGATCCAGAGGCCACCCTTCCACTTGCCCAGGGGAGGGCACCTCCTGCAGTTCCTCTCCTCTCTGCAGGACAGGCTGCTCCTCTAGAGCAGCTGGACCCACCATTCTGGTGTCAGTGGGGGAAGGTGAGTGACTGAGGGGATCCAGGAGTCTAATGGTGGTGTCAGCCATGGGGAGGGGTTATTCTTACCAACCGGCTCTTGTGTGGCTCTCTGAGCTCATGGACAGCCCATCGAGAGCCTCAGGCTGTGCAGGTTGGGGAACAGGTGGGTCCCAGGGAGCCTCCGCTGACACATGTTTTTCAGGTCAAAGTACGTCCCAAATTGCACACGTGAAGCCATTGGGGTTTCACCGAGTCCACACCTTCAGACAAGGAAGAGGACCAGGCTGCGGATGACCTGTTCAGGCTCCTCTCCCCAGGCTGCAGTCCAAATTTGGTAAGCTGCCCTGTTGGTGCACCTGATCCCCAATATGACCCAGCAGTTTGGAACTAGAGGACAAGAGGTCTGGATTCGGGGACCAGCAGGGGACCTGGAATCAGGAAGTGTGTATCTTTGTGGCCTCAGTTTTCCTCCAATGAGAAACAACCACTCTTTTCTGAGCTAATAAGTAACCCCTATCTTCTTGGCTGGCCTGCAGCTGGCAAGGGGTAGTGGCAGTGACATGGGCTCTGGAATCCTGATTGAACTTGGCCAGCTACCTTTTCACCTTGGTGACTTGGTTTCATTATCTGTAAGTGGGGATGTTGATAGCACCCATTTAATAGAGCTTTCGTGAGGATTAAATGAGATAAGGTATTTGACACAGAGAAAACACCCGACTATTAGCTGGTATTATGCTGTTATTACACTTCAAGATATTGTTGAAAGGACTCAATGAGATAATGATGTGTTCAATATGAAGCCCATAGAATACAGCCTTGCACCAGGTCGACACTCACTCAGTGGTCGGCAAAGCAGCAGAGAGGAAGGAAGCACTTGGCATTTACACAGGATGTGATAATATGTTTAGTAATTTGCCTGCTGACTGCCCTGAGACAGATGCTAGTGAATGAAGGCTGTTGCTGTTAAGATCATCATTCCCCTGGTCTATTGTTAGGATTAAGTGGATTAATATTTGAAAGGTTCTTAGAAGGAGACCTGGCATTTTTTAGGCACAGTATGAATGTCTGTTAAACAGATCAGTATTAGTTACAGGTTCATTCTGTTAACCTCATTTTCTTTCACCCTCAGTGGCCCCACTGATACCATCAGAGGGATAATTGCTCTGAGCCTCCCTCTGCCTAAGTGACCTCGGCTGGGCAGAGAGAGGCCCTTTTGGAAGTAGATGTCCTTCCTGGTGAGGTTGAGCTAACCATGCCCGGCCGCATAGTGCTCCTTCTCTCGTCCATCGCTGAGTTTGACCATTGTGTGGGGAAGGCTATGTGGTAAGGACTTACATGGCTGGGGTTAGTGTGTTTTCACCCATATAGTCCTTTATGGCCCGGTGGGAGACAAGTCTCATGTTCCTGTGTCATTAAGAGCCTCAGAGTGTCCTGAGGTGTTCATGGCCATGCCCATTCCTGAACTGGATCAGGGTCTGGGGCACCCAGCCTGCCCATGGCATACAGCCCCGCCAGAGAGCTGATTCATTAGCGAGGACCAGCTGCCCTGTGCCACCTTCCCTGACAGATCTCTCCACAGGGGCTCATCCCCCAACACATTACTGGAGGTTCTTGCTGGAAGCCAGGCTGGGTGCGGACATCCCTTTTTTGTGGGATGTCAACGTTAGCCTCTGGGGGTCCAGCATGTCCCAGTGGAACACTCGCTGACTGTGCCTACCTCCCCTGCTCTGTGCACAACACCCCAATGCCAGCTCCCAGATGCTGGGTCTCTTTCCTGAGGGATTTATCTGGCCTCTAGGATTTCTCTGACAAGGGGTGGGGCACAAGAGAAATGTCAGGGAATCAGTGCTCCCTGGAGCAGCCCTCACCAGTGACTGGGAAGTGGTGGGGAACAGGCACCAAGCTCCCTCATCCTCAGTTGAGAAATCTCTGAAATGTGCATCTGCTTGTCTCCCAGAGGTCCCCCAGGAGATCCAGCCCTTGGTGCCCATAGTGGTAACAGGAGTGATAACTAAGCCTTTACTCTCTGCCTCCCCTTCCCTTCTCACTTCAGCTCTCCCCTCCTCGGGCTCCTTGGGAACACCTCCCAGATGGAGTTCATGCGCTGGAATCCTTGTCTGCCTTTGAGGAACCCCAGCTAAGCCTGTTTCTTTATTACAGGGCTTCTCAGATGCAGCAGCTCATTGTGACGGGGGCTGTCCTGTCCGTTGTAAGATATTGAGCAGCATCCCTGGTCTCCACCTACTAGAGTCCAGGCAGCAAATCCGCCAAATTGTGGCAACCAGCAGTGTCTCTAGATATCACCAAACGTCCTCTGGAGGCACAACTGTCCCGGGCTGAGAACCACTGGTTCAGAGAAAAGCTCACATCACTGCATTCAGCTCTGCCGCTGCCATGGGGCCCAGCGAACTGTCCTCTCCAGGCTCACTTCCTGGTCGGTAGAATGGGGTTAACAGCACCCCAGCCAGGATCATGCTGTGAGAAATCAGTGTGAAGATACACCAACCATCTAATGTGACAAGTGCTCCATGCGCAATAGTAGGTGTCGTGTATTGAGTGCCACTGTGTGTCACACCCACTTCTATGCTCTCTGTGTCCTGATTCATTTAATCCTCACCACAGCTATCCCAGACAGGTGCCACTGCCATCACCATCCCCATTGCTCAGAGGAGGAAACTAAGGCCCAGGAAGCTTAAGAAAAGGGTCCAGGGTTGCACAGCTGATCCTTGGCATGGTGGGGTTGGAACCCAGGTAGTCTGGCTCCAGAGAATGTGCCTCTTTCCACCACACCATGCAGATTATTTGGTGATGGAGGGCGTTCTGGTTTTTCTCCCTTCATCCTCAAGGTCACATTCAGGCCCTGTGGAAATGATAACCCCATCCTTGGCTAATTTTTCTCCTCGGCTGGAACCACACAGGGTTAACCGCAAAGAATCTTTTGCTTGTGCATTTCCTCTGCAAGAGGTATGAAATCTGTTTAGGAGAGGAGCCTAAATCAGAAATCAGCAAACTCCTGTCAGCCAAATTTGACCCATGGCCTGTTTTTGTCAATAAAGTTTTATTGGAACATGGCCACACCCAGTCATTGACATCTTGTCTCTGGATGCTTTCAGGCCTGAAGAGCAGAGAGGAATAGTTGTGAAAGCAACTGTATAGCCCACAAAGCCAAAAATTTTTACTCTCTGACTATTTACAGAAAAAATTTGCAGGGACCTGTGGGAGGGATGATGTGGCCACAGAGGGTTCTAAACTCCCTTTCAGTGTCTTCTTACCCCTCTTCTCCACCACCTTATACTTTGCCTGCTCTTTGTGCACAGAGGAGGCAAAGGCAAATTCTACAACCTCAGAGGATTCACAGTCAGAGAAGGGCATTTTCAGACTGCTCTGTGTCTGGAACTGCCCTGTGTCTGGGATGGCCCTGTGTCTGGTGTGCAAACCAGATGGGTCAGCACACTCCCAGCAGCAGGCATGACATATAGCCTCCAGTAATGTCTGGGCACTCTCACCCCTGGGGTTGAGTGTGACTACCTCTGTTTTGTTGTCATTTGATCTTGGTCTCAGTGGAGATGGAGGTAGAAAACAAATCAATGCCTTTATGCTGTTCAGCCTCCACCCTGCAGGATTTAGCTTAGAGCATTGTGGGTTCAGTAGAGAAGGGATCCTCTGGTGATGTCTGCAGAGTGGAAGGGGATGGGGGCAAAGGCTTGCTTGCCATAACTGGGTGCAACCTTTACCTGAGATTGGCTAAGTTCTGCAACCATTTTTCTAGCGGAGTTTACAGCAGTTTTCTGGACTTTCTTGTCCAGCTCCTTGGGGTGTCTGCCTGGGGAGGAGGAGTGTAACACTTTTGGTGACCTCCAAAATCTCATTCTAAAGGCAGCTTCCTACTCTGTCACTGGATGGGGCAGACCTTGTCAGCTACTGAGCTGTGATGGCAAGTGGGGCTGAGTACACAACTCCGCCACATCGCCACCACTCCCTGGAGCCCATGGTGAGGCTAGGACGTATTACCCATCATCCTTGAAGAGGCATGGCACAAGGGGCAAATATGTGCCCCTCTTACATCCTAGAGCAAGGCTTGTCAAACTATGGTCTGCACGCCAAATCCAGCGTCATCCTTTAGGGCCCATGAGCTGAGAATGCTTTTTATATTTGTAAGTAACTGAAAAAAAAAGAATATTTTGTGACAGGTGAAAATGATATGACACTCACCTTTCAGTTCCCATAAAGTTTTATTGGAACACACCCATGCTCTTCTGTTTACATTTTGTTTGTGGCTATGTTTGCACTAAGACTGCAGAGTGGAGTGGTTACAATAGCTCACAAAACCAAATAGCTCACAAAACCAAAAACATTTTCTGTCTGACGCTTTACAGAAAACATTTACTGAGGCTTCTAGAGAAAATAATGGTTTGCACCCGTCTGGAATTGCCAAGGGGCCAGGAAATTAGCTATGGAAATTGCGATGCACATGTTACTGTGTGTGTCCTGCAGCACTGCGGAGGCTGCGGTCTTAATGGAGCTGAGCAAGGCAACTTAAGGGAAACTGTAAGTGCTGAACCCCAGGAGCAGTTGGTCAGGAGTCACCAGTGTCCAGGAGTTAGGTAAGTAGTGCATTCTTGGTTTTCAAATGTTGCTGCTACATCAAACTTACTTTGAAATATAGAGTCCAGGGCTGTATCACCAAGAGGTTTCAATTCAGTAGGTCAGGGGTAGGATACAGACTTCTGGCTTTCTAATAAGTCTCCCTCATTGATTCCAGAATGTGGTTAACTGGTTTGAGACCCTCTTGGAGACTAAGGACCATGGACAGCGCAGGTGCCATCATCACTGGAGGACTCCACTGGGTCCTGGCCTTGTGTGTCTTGCCTCATCAGATGAGTCAGGCTCCCTGTCTTACTACCAGAGACTCTCTCCCCCAGAGAGTCAATCTCTGGGGACTTGAGACCCTGAGCCTTCCAAGAAGCTCCCAGTAAGCTTTCTTTCCTTCCTGTCAGCCTGCAGAGAGGACAGCTGAGTGGCAACGTGGTGAGGTTGGCCTCTTAGTCTGGGATTGGGCCTGTCTCTTGGCTCTGATCATTCTCTCTTAATTCTGTCCTCTCTTCATGGTCATCAGCTCTGTCTATTTCCTAGGGGCTCCATATAGTGGTGGTGTCTTTTATTGGCTCAGATGGGCTCAAGGACTTGAGTCAGACAGTGATTGGGATCGCTGTTTCCTACTGTGAGATTCAGGGCCTTTTCCTATCTCTGTGCTGAGCTAGTGGTGAGTGGCTTGCTATGGAGTGCGGTTTCTGTGTCCCACATAGGATCTTCCTCTGCTTCTTCTACCCACCACAGTGCCCTAGGACCCGATGGATGACTTTGTGATCCAGCTGCCATCCCTATGGCAACTCAGTCCCAGCAAATTCACTTGCTCGTCTTGTCCACAGAGAGGCTCTGCTGATGGTGTCTCAACCAATGGCTGCAAACATGGGAGGTATGAGGGGCTTGAGCTATGGATAGAGGTAATGGAAGATTTACCACAGATTTGGAGATACCCATTCGTTGCCTTGCACTGACATCAGAGGCTCTGGAATTACCAAGTCTACATGAAATCTTACCCCTGTGAAGTCCTAGTTGTTGCAGCTTCCTTGCATGTATCAGTCAGGATAAACAAGGCAGGTCACAGTAGAAAACAGTCCTAAAATCTCAGTAGCTTATACAACAAAGGATTGTTTATCATACATGCTGTGTGTCTATTATGCGTCACCTAGGGACTCTGCTTTCTCCACATTAAAGGGCCCCACTGATGGAGTCGCCCCATCTAGAATATTGCCAGTCACAGTGATAGAGGAAAAGGTAGCCTGGAGGGACTCACACCTACAATTAAATGTTCCACCTGTCATTTCCACTCACAATTCATTGTCTCAAACACAAGGCACCAAGAAGTGCAGCCCCCCTCCCTCTGCCCCCCCATGCTCCTAGAAGGAAGACAGCAGGAATATTACTTAATGATAACCATACATGCCTCTGTTTGCTACACCACCACATGGGACACTAATGCTTACTTCATAGAGCTATTACAACAACAAATCTAATGGTGCTTTAAAGTGTCTAGCATACTGTACCTTTATTTTATAATATTAAAACTCTTTCCTTGCACATAGGGCTTGGGTCTCTTTGAGAGTACTCAGGCTATTCATGAGAAGTGTCTTCTTTCCTGCTGACCTGGCCTGCCTGTCAGAATATAATCCTATTTTCCTTGTTAGGCTTCTGTTCCAATGGATGGTCCAGTCTTCAGCCAAAGCATCATTAAATGTGGAAGCTGGATTGAAATTTTTGAAGTCTTCTAAGCCGTGTGGACCAGAAACATTAAAACCCGAGATTATCAGTCCCTCATCCCAGACCCACTGAAGCAGAGTCTGCATTTAACAAGATCCCAAGGCCATGTGTATACTTTTAAGACCGAGAAGCACTGACACAACTGACAAGTCCCACATGTTCATGGGCATCATTAAAGTAGCAAAACCAACTGCTTCCTGGACTGCTTCCTAGAGGTCCTGAATGGGTAGGTTTGTGTGGGGCCCAGGCTGCCACGTGGTGGAGAAATTCATGGGCTGGGCCAGGGACGACTGAAGAATGATGTTCAAACCTACTACCCTGCTCACGCTATCTGCTCACATCCCTCTAGTGACAGGGAGCTCACCACCTGGCAGATAGCTCAGTACATCATGAGGCAGCTGTCACTGATGTCATCTGAGCAAGCCTGAGCCTCCCCAACCTGAGGGTACAAAGAGGCTGACTTTAAACTTTAAAGCCTCCATGTTTACCTGGAGGACCTCAGCCATGCCTCCTCCCCAGTCTGCCTGCTTTTTCCTGGATGTCCCCTGTACGTCCTGCTGATGAATATGCAGATATTGCTCTATTCTCTTCTTTGCAAGAACACTTCCTTCAGCAGTTCTTGTTTATTCCAACAATGCTGTGGCCTTATTCCCCTTCCTCTTTCAGTAAAAAAAGCCCAGAAGATTCCCGTGGGTGGAGTATCTCTGAGGCATCACCTGTCCTTTGCAATCAGCCAGACTCTGAATGCCAGTTTGGCTCAGTTTGGTTGCAGCTGCGTCTCTTGAGAAGTCTGAACTCTTTTGGAAAGTGTCAGAAATGGACTGCACACTGGTTCAAGTAAAAAGATTTCTGAGGTTTCCTTATTGAACTACACATTCCCTGGAGGAAAATGGTTATGTTTTTAAAAAGTTTCATAGTCAAATAGTTTAGGAAACACGATTAAACAGCTTTCTGAGTCCTGAAGTTCTTAAAACCTTGACTATGTAATTATGCGTGTCACTCTCAGGAAATTGAGGGCATGTGTGAGGCAAATGAATCACTCCCTCAAATGTATTTGCCCACAGAAACCATTGTTGGAAAAGTACCTGCCATGATTTGTGCAAGGTGGAATTCACTTAGAGAAACACTGACTTAACTGCTGCGAAGAGCCAGCATTTGAAGGAGGTGGAGGAACCTAGTAATTCGGGCAACTGGGCCTTTACACCCAGTCCCTGGGGAGGCCAAGCTGGTGAGCATCTGGGTGAGGCTGCCTCCTGCACATTGGGGGATGGCGCTGTTTCTGTGTGTTGATCTGGGATCATCAGGGGACTTGGTGAGAAAAACAAACTGGATCCCAAATCTGGACAAGCAGAGAGGTTGTTTCCTTTTATTTCTTGGCCAAAAAATAGTTGTTTTTCTAATTTACATGGGGGAATAAGTACTTACTGTAACATTTCAAAAAATTAAGAATGCAGTTGTATAGAAAAAATATTTTTTTTCATTTTTATCTTTTGGCTCTATAAACTGATTTTATTCAGTACTATTGCAAAGGAGAAGGAGGCTTAAAATAGAACTTAGCTGAATTCCAAATACAGTAAAGTTATCTGTTGATTTATGTCCAATGCACAGAGTGAGGGGGCCAATGGATGGAAAGTTACTACTCAAAGGAAATCCCAAGGGTAGAGGGTTCTTGTTAAAGACAGGCCAAAGATTTATACATCAAAGGTTGGTGATGAGGAACGTGATCAGATATCAAGGTAGAGATTTTCACTAAACTTGCAGTAAGATTCTTGCCACAATTTGGCAAACAGATGGAGGACAGCACCAAAGGATGAGGCCTTGTCAAAAACAGGACTCAGAGGAGCCTATCTAAAGTTTGACTATCAAGGAGAGAGGCATTTACAATTCAAATTTTAAAGATATCATTTTTCTTTCTGCTTTTATGATTCTTTGTCTTTAACCATTGTTATTTTAATTATTATGTGTCTTAGTATGGGACTATTTGTATTCCTCTTGTTTGGGACTCTCTGTGCTTCATGGACTTGTAAGTCTATTTCTTTCACTAGATAGGGGAAGTTTTCTGTTATTATATCTTCAAATAGGTTATCAATAACTTGATTTATCACTTCTCCTTCTGGCATCCCCATATTGTGAATGTTGGTATGTTTGAAATTGTCCCAAAGGCTACTTATACTATCTTTATAATTTTGGATTATTTTTTATTTTTGCTCTTCTGATTTGGTGTTTTTTTGCTTCCTCAAATGCCAAATCATTGATTTGATTCTTAGAATTCTCTACTGTACTTTTGATTTCCTGTAAATTATTCCTGTAAATTATTCTTTATTTCAGTTAGTGTATGCTTAATTTCTGACTGGTCCTTTTTAATGTCTTTGAAATTCTCACTAAGATCCTTGAAAGTATCACTCAGTCCCTTGAAGCTCCCATAAGTCCCTTGAAGCTCTCATTAAAATACTTGAGCAACCTTGATCCCCAGTGGGGGTATGCAGGAGGCAGCTCATCAATGATTCTCTCTCTTCATTGGTGTTTTTATCTCTCTATCCCTCTCTCTTCCTCTCTGAAATCAATAAAAATATTTTTTAAAAAATACATGAGCAACCTTATGACCATAATTTTGAATTCTGTATCCAGAAGTTTGCTTGCTTCTATTTCTTTCATTTGTGATGTGTGTTTGTTTGTCTCTGCATTTTGGCTAGTTCCCTGTTTGTTTCTATGTATGAGGTTGAGTTGCTTTGTCTCCTGGAGTTGGCACAGTGGCCTTCTGTAATAGGTGTCATTTAGGGCCCAATAACTCAGTCTTCCCAGTCATCTGAGCTGGGAACTCTAGTTGAACACTTGTGTGGGCTGTGTGCGCAGTCTTGTTGCAGTTGAGCCTTGATTGCTGTTAGCATCACTGGGATGAATTGAGCAGGCCAGTTGGCTATGAGGACTTGGCACTAAGGTGGAAGAGCTGCTGTGCAGGAAACACCCCTATGAAGCAGGACTTGCTTCAGTTGTGCTTTGGTGCTCACTGAGTCTTTCCCTTGAGATTGTCACTTGTGAATATGTAGAGTTGTAATCTGGTATGGTCTGAAGCTTTGAGAAGGATGTGTATAAAATATGAAACAAAATTCCAATAGAGACAAAAGAATGGTTTTATCCTTGTGGTTGGATACACGTAAGTTTAGCATTAAGATGTGAAATATGCATTTAATTTTGGAAGGTGAAATATACAGGAAACAGGATCCCAATGCCCTTCAGAAGTCATTGGCACATTATACACACACACACACACACACACACACACACACACACTTGCATGGATAGGAACTGCTGGTCCTCCAGCTTGAATAACTGTAATTTGACAGCCTTTACTTGAAAATGAATTTGAAAAAGAAAGCAGAGAAATCTACTCCACAATAGAACAGAGAGTTTTTAAAGTCATCCTAGTTTGTCCCCAAATTATTACCGTATAATAATTAGGTGCAAATATTCACTGTTCATTAGTTTGCTTTAAAAGAACTTTCTTAGAGCTTACTCAAGATTAAAAACTCCAAGATAATATTCTAAACTAAGCCTAGTATACACAATTGGCTGAAAATTAAGTAGAAATATAAGTTCAATATATACTGGCCCCCTTTTTAAAACAAAATGTGTTCAACTAGACATGATCTACATGTTCTTTTTCCCAAACTGAACAATACACATTGAGCATCAGTTTGTTTAAGTTCTGGGACATGCATCTGTCAGCTTTTTACTCTGTTATTGTTATGAAGTTGTTTTATATCTTTGCAATCAATGGGAAAGCTTCAGCTAATACCACACTAAATAAGGGGAACCATAAGTAAGAGGAAACTATACAAATAACTAGAATATGGAAACATGATATAATTGTATTCTATCTAGGTGTGGAATTCTGTCTAAGGCCTACTCTCTCTCTGTTAACATGAGAGATTAAAGATTGTTAAGGAGACATTAAAGACACAGCTGCACCAGACTGGTACCCGCTAATCAGAGAATTTGAAGGAGAGTTGAAAGTGGGAACTTTCTCACACTGCGGATCCATATGATGTTCCTGTGCCAGTAAACTGTCTAAATCATCTTGGTACCAGCTTGAGGACCCTCTGTGCTTCACTCCATGCTGGTGGGTTCCTGGGCAGACAGTAACTGAGAAGTCCGCTGTGCTGGCCCTGACCCAGGACTGAAGACCCAAAGCTGCACTAGGGGAAGTCCGTATCAGGTGAGTGGGGTCATGCAAAGTCATGTGGAGACAGACATATGGGCTGTGAGGTCACAGACAAGGCACCTATGCCAGGCAGAAGGCTACCTGAATTCTTTGAAGGAGTTGTTTCCAGGCAAGGAGGGTGATAAAAGGCCTCTAGGAAGGGTCAGCAAGAGCAAACCCCTAGAGGAGGCTCTTGCATGAAATAGGGAGGGGTGTGTGTCCATGTGTGTTTGGTGGGGAGAGGTGGAAGGGCAAGGGATGGCAGGAACATAAGGACAAGGGAAGTGGGGACAATAGGGAAAGGTGTGGCTGGAGAGGAAACCAGGATGAAAGCTGCTGATGGTAGATGGTAGGAGGGGCCAGGCTGGGACAAGCAGGCACTGGAGGAGGCTGCTGGGGCCATCCAGGTACAGGGTCATGGAAACCTAGTCAAGGATGGTGGTGCAAATGGGGAGGTGGGTGTGGATGAGTCTTCAAGAGATTGATGGGAGGGAGCCACTCAGAACCTCTTTCCTAAAGCCCTGAAGAGCTAAAGGATCCCCTCCCCTGCCCCTGCTCCCAAACTCAGGCACAGAAGAGTCTCCACGCTTGTCTCTTCCCCTTCCTTCCCCTCCACATTCTCCTATCAGCTTGTCTCCTCCATCTGTGCCCAGAGATCTGTCAGATTCAGAACCTCAGTTACCGGGGCAGTGTAACACAGAAACAACTCAAACTCCCCTCCCCTATAGAGAAATCCCACAGGGAAAATGGTTGAAATCTGTGGCCTTCCCTCAGGTCACTGCTGTAAGTAAAAGAAGAAGACAGTTTCCTTCATCTTTACATCCTCCTCCCAGCCCCATGCTGGGCATGTGGAGGCCTTCAGTAATTATAATGGGCGAATGGATGGAGGGACCAATGGAACATCTTACTCATCTTATACCCCATATGCCTGGCTTGTTGCTTAACACATAGTAGGTGCTTATCAAATTAAACAAGTAATTAAATGAATGAATGAGGAAGGAGAGAAGAAAGGTGATAAAGAAGGAAATAACTGTTTTCTCACTTTAATATCCCCAAGGCTTAGTATACTGACTGAAATAGAATAGTCAATCAACAATATTTGAATTTGTGCTGTAGGGAAGGAAGGAAGGAAGGAAGGAAGGAAGGAAGGAAGGAAGGAAGGAAGGAAGGAAACAGGGAAGGAATAAGGAAGGGAGGGATTGAAGAGGGAAAGGAGGAGGAAGAGAGGCAGGGAAAGAAGGTTGGATTGAAAGAAAAAAGTAGCCTGCTTACTTTTGTGTTTTTCCAGGCCTAGCCAGTGCCTGGCACATAGTAGGTGCTGGGTTCATGCATGCTGAATGTTAAAAAGTTGTTTCAAGGGCTCAGTGTCCCAGATCGTCCTCTTTTCTGTCTGACTGGTGCTTCCATGGACCCCAGCATTGTGGGTGACCTTACATCTGCCCTCCCAGGTCAGTGAGCAGATCCATGCCTGCTATGCACAGACTGTGGCCTAATGCAGTCCCACGCAGCTGCCCTAGCTCATTGCTCCTCAGGGGCCAGCCTGGATGGTCACCTGCACTGCATGATGCACTGGGAGTCCACCATCAGCCACCAGGTGATGAGAAGATTATCACAGGGATTGGAATTCCCTCCATCAGGTTGTGGTAGGAATGGTGAGGACTAGGTGTCTGGGGCATTGGACAGTGTCTCACCCTTAGGTTTTGGGTGCAAAGTGACTTTGGAATCTGTCAGACCTCCATTTGCACTCCAGACCCACCATTTCCTACCTCTGTGGCCGCAGGCAAGCTCTCATACTTGTGGGCCTCAGTTTCCCCATCTATCAAATGGGAAGACTCGAGAGGAGACATTTGTGTGGAGCTTAAACAAGAGAATGTGTATAAAGCACCTACCATAGTGCTAGATTTTCATTTATTCAGCAAATGCTTATGAAGTGCCGATTGTATGTCAGGTGCTGTCCGTAGTGTCCTGGAAGGCCAGGAATACTTCAGTGACCCACTCAGACATCTCTGTTCTCACAGAGCATTCAGTTTAGGGGCCCAAAGCAGGAGTTGGTTCTCTTCCCTAGGGATATGTCAGCCATCAATTGCCACACTAATCCTGATAACAAGCTACTTCTAAAGGGCAATGCCTTCCAACATCATCCTTTTCCTTCTCCTCCTGAGTCTCTGGGTCAGAGGGCAGTTCTGCTCTGAAGGTCAGCTAAAATATCTGTTGACCTTCATGGGGCTCTCCCACATGCCTGGGGTGACGTGGCTCAGCTCCATGTCTCATCCTCCAGAGGGCTAACCTGTGGATGTTATCATAGTGAACTCTGATCCTAATAAGAGAGATACACAAGCTCTTTTAAAATCTCTGCCCTGGGAACTTTGCTAACATCCCATTGGCCAAGGTAGGTCACATGACTAAGCCTAGCATCAGAGTAGGCAGGAACTACTAGAAGTTACAGGGGAAAAGGCTCATATGCAGAGAAGGGAGTAAAAAATTGGCCCATTCATACAATCAATTACCCTGAGTCTAATTAAAATGTCAGTCAGAGTCTCAAGCACAGAGCAGTTAAAGATGGGGGTTTCTGCTTATAGGGGTGGAAAGTGGAGTCCCAGAAGCTGGGATGGCTTCTGAAGAGGCTCCAGGGAGCAGAAAGTGAGACCCCTGCCCCTTTCCTTTGACAGATAGGAACCTGAGGCCTTAAGAGGGGACTAGCTAATTTCAGGAACAGAGATAAAACTCAGCTTCCTGACCCCCAGCCCAACTGCCCTCCTGAACTCAGTGCAGGGCCCTGAGCCTGGGTGATGCAGCCTCCCCCGGGCTCCCTCCTGCCTCTTTGTCTCCCAGTCCTCCCAGAGCTGCCTTCTGGCCTCCAGAGCATCCTCCTGCAGAGGGACTCCAGCAGCAGCTCACAGGTGACCTGCCCGAGGCCCCTGCCCCTCCCTGCTACCTGGAGTAACAGTGAACTTGGATGTCCATCATCTACAGATCACCTATGTGTTAGCTTTTATACTAGTATTTAAATTGAGATTTTAGTTACACAAGTATCATATGAATCAACTTTCCCTGTAAAAAATATGAAAATATTGCAGAGAAAGTTAAATTAGGCTTTGGCCATTATTAATCCCCACTTTCCTCCCTAGAAATAGCACTGCGATCATCAGTTTGCCATGTACATACACAGAAGTATGAAGACAGGATGCAGAAAATACATTGCAAGGTTAGCCAATCTCAAAATTCCTACAGAAATATGTATTGTTCAACAACTTTCCATTATATTCAGTTTAACGAGAGGCTAATTCAGTCTTAAGCAACATTATTTTATAAAGCAAAGTGCAAAAAGTGTGCATATTATGCCACTTTTTGTGTAAAAAGAAGACATATTAATATATACATTATTTGTCTCTGTTTCGGGAACTATGGAAGGATAAGCCAGAAGCTAATCATATGGTTACTTACAGAGGTGCGGGAGGGAAAGGAGGTACGTTTCCCTGAATGTACTTTGTTTGCTAGTTTTGACTTTGGGTTTAGGTAAGTTTTTTACATCCTATAAAATAATTTAATAAGAAAATTTTTTTTTTTATTAAACATGGCTCAGTGGTTCAGCATTGACCTATGAATCAGAAAGTCAGGGTTCAATTCCAGGTTGGGGCACATGCCTGGGTTGTGGGCTCGATACCCAGTTCGGGGCATGCAGGAGGCAGGTGATCAATACTTTTCTCTCCTCATTGATGTTTCTATCTCTCCCTCTCCCTTCCTCTCTGGAAGCAATAAGAATACATTTTTAAAACAAAATTAAAAAGCAGAAACATTTGACAGTAACAGTAAGTGAAGTTGGTGACATCACGACACAAAGTAAAAATAACTTCAACTGACATAGACTTCTACTGTCCGTTCTTGATGGGTAATGGCCTAAGGGTACAAAGAACCATGAATAAACCTTTAGATATGTAATCCGGAGACTTTTCCTTAGTACTTGGTGTGTAGTTAATCCTTGAAGCAACATGGGTCTGAACTACACAGGTCCACTTACACATGGATTTTTTTTCAATAAATATATACAATCCTATAAGTGTATACATATTCTTTTCTTAAAAATATACTTTATGGATTTTTTACAGAGAGGGAGGGAGGAATAGAGAGTTACAAACATCAATCAGCTGCCTCCTACACACTACTCCCTACTGGGGATGTGTCTGCATCCAAGATACATGCTCTTCAGAATCGAACCTGGATCCTTCAGTCAGCAGGTCGACGCTCTGTCCACTGAGGCAAACAAATCAGGGCCGTATATATATTCTTTTTGGTTTTCTCACTAACTCTTTTCTCTAGCTTACTTTATTGTAAGAACACAGTATATAATGTACAAAATGATCTAATCATCTGTTTATGTTACCAGTAAGGCTTCCGGTCAATAGTAGCCTATTCAGAGCTAAGTTTTTGGGGAAATCAATGTTATACTTGGATGCTTCAGTGCTCCTCCATATTGTTCAAGCATCAGCTGTACATCTAACTACTTTTGAAAATTGATCCATAATAGTCAACCACTTGGAAATAAAATGCTTTGTTTGGCCTGTTCCTTATGTTGTTAACTAATACTGAACTTTAAAAAAAAAGTATGTGCACATAATTTTAGATGATGAAAGGTATTCTTCTCTCATTTAAATTTCTTAGTTCTCCCTCTGCAGTGTCAACTGCCATTCTTCCTAGTTGCTCTCTGGATTGCCCTATGCATTTACATGCACATAGTAGGCCAGACACAAATGGGATGCATTTCCAGCTTCAGTTATACCTCATAGGATTGTTTTAGCAAAAAAAAAAATTTTAAAAATATTCATCCTACAAAGTGAAAGAGGGTTTCTTAGAAAACGACAACAAAACCCAATTGCACATTGACAGGTCCAGGTAGAGGATGTTCTTTTCAGTGAGGACAGGAGAGGACCAGGAGGAGGAGGGAGAATCTATAAAGTGAGAATCCGCTGTGAGGAGTTGGGGTGTAATTGTTCTTTTCTTCCCCCCCTGCAGTGAGCAGTGGAGCCACTGGAGGTGTACACAATGAACCTGCACTGCATGGAGATGTACGTGCAGAGGTGTGAACACATGTACTGGTACCTCATGCCCACCAACCTGGAGGAGCTGAGCAGCATCTTGCACAGGTGGCTGGCGCTTGGGCAGGGCTGGGTCTGTAGGGCATCATGGCAATGGCAGAGTGTAGGCTCCAGGGAGCCCAGCTGGAACTGCAGGCTCTGCAACTGGCACCATGTCCACCTGGGAACTTATTCCAGCTCACACTGACCATCATATAGCAATCATAGTAATGGTAACAATAGAGGACATTTGCTAAGCACCTACTGTATTCCAGGCTCTTTCCTGAGTCCTTCAGTAAATAATGTCATCTCACTTGTCCTTCACAACATACCAAGGTAGTATTATCACTTTCTAGAGGAAATGGAGTGTCAGAAAGGTTCCTCACTGCTAAAAGCCCACAGCTGGGCAGTGGCTGGGTGGGAACTCATCCCCAAATCTCTCTGAATCTAGAATCTGTGCTTTATGACATTAAGCCAAGATCTGGGGCTACTTATGACTTTTCATTAAAATTCATTATTGTTTTTATTTCTTAAAACAGGAAAGTAACCCAGGCTTATTAAAAAAACTAAATCCACCAAGGAAATCAGAAGCTCATAGGCATGAAGAGAAGAAGATAGTGTGTCCCTGGATGTTGGCATGTGGGGCCACCTGATCACCGGCAGGAAGCTGGTGAGGACTGTGTTGAGAATAGTGGTCACAGGCTCCAGCCCAGGTGACACTGTCCCCTATCTTACACAGATGTGGCTCCATGGGCTTCCTGGGCAAATGGGGAGGCCAGGTTGGTAGGGAAAGGAGCAGGCCCACAACACTGGTGGTGGCTGCAGACAGCAAGAAGGAACGTCAGTGTGTTGGTCAGGGGTTTCTGGGCTAACCTTCCATCCCAGGACTCACTCACTCTCCACCTCCTGTCCACCTGCCCACCTTTCCACTCACCCATTCATCCATCCATTCACTTATTTATCAGTTCATCTCTCCTTTAAATAATTTTTTATTAAAGTATAGTTGGCATTCAATATTATATTAACTTCAGTTGTACAGCATAGTGACTTGACATTTATAAACAGTACAATGGGATCATCACAATAAATCTAGTTACCATCTATCACTATGTAAAGCTAAGAGCATACCCTGCTGGAGGGGCCTGAGAAATCTGCTTGTGCCCTGAGACACGCCCCCCCCCCCCCCCCCCCCCAACACACACACATGGGTGACTCTGGTCATTAAGGATTATTCTCTTCCTTCCAGCTGTCAAGAAATTCTCATGGTATAAGAGTTGCTGTGCTCCCCTGCCAGGACCTCCAAACAAGCTCTCTGAAGCCAATTTACTTTGCACATTCCCGGCACAGAATGCGTTTCATTGTGTTTTCAGATTGAACCTGCCCGTTGTTTTTACTTGGATTTCTACACGCAGAACTCACTGGAATTAACTGCATGTGGGATAAGGGGTTTTGCTAAAGTTGTCTTCAGTTATTGTCCATTTTTGCTGCTTCATGGTGAGGATGTGGAAAAAGTTTTGGGTGACTAGAGGAAATAAAAATGGGAGTATCCATATATGATGCAATTATACTTGAAAAGACACTGGAAAATGTACTACTGGTCAAGGGTACCCAGCCAATCAGGCTGGGCGTTTCACACAGGAAAGGAAATAAAGCAGCTGCTCACGATTGTCCTGCTAGCGTGGTCTTTTAAGAAACTGGACAGTGATTTCCCGAAGTTCTAGGGACCAGTGGATAAAGCACCGGCAACCACTGCATCAAAAGCCACATAAGAATGATTCTGAAATGTCTGGACTTTTAAAAGCGAGGAATCAAAGTATGAGGGGAAATGGCAGCAAACAGTATCAAGACTCACCTACTCAAAAGAAGAAAACAGTGGGTTCCCCAGCCACGTGGCCAAGCAGCACAGTGCCTTCAAGAAATATGAAAAAAACAAACTTCATCCCAGAAACCAGGATATTTTACTGTGGACCTCTTTCATGAAGAAGACCTTTTATCTTTGACAAAAACCACGGTGCCATGATCCCTTTTAATAAAGACACAGAGTGCTTTAAGTTTGTCTAATATTCAATCCATGTTGACATTTTCCCAATTGCCTTAAAATGTCTTTTTTGGTTGGTTTTGTTAGGTTCGTGTTGCAGGAAAAGAGAATCAAGCCGATCAGAAAGGGAAAAAGAGGTTTTAATCCATATTCTTGGGCGAAACACAGGAGCCCCAGAGACAGGGCCAGTGAGTTTGGGCCAACAGGGAGGGGTGGCACTTCTTTTATACAGGTTTAGTGAGGGGCCCGAGGCCTGAGTTGAGGGAGTTCCTGCCACAGGGGGTCGGCAGGGCATTCAGGAATGAGTCAGTATATGTGTGGGGGTCATTGTGGATTCAGGGAGGAGCCGGTATCTGTGTCTGGCACGCTGATCTGTAAGAAATTCCAGGGAGGGTCGATTATCTCATCATACATCTGCTTGTATCCAATCCTGGGCTCTCTCCGACCGAACAGGTTTGTTCACATCAGCAAGCAAGCGGTCCCCACACCTATAATGCTTTTTAGTTAAAATCCAGTCTGACCTAAGGGCATTGTCTGCCCTGGTGGTGGGATGTGGCAATGACCTGGGTGTGGGGCATTTAGGACCACTCTCAAGGTAATAGCCCCTCCTTTGTTCTCTTTATCATGCACCCAAGAGGCAGCTCCATGCCCTGCCCCTGCCCAAACTGCAGACAGCCCTCCAGGGCATCCAGTGGGGCTGATTTTCTTCTTTGAGCCTGAGAAAGACTCAAGGTCACCTCCCAAGTATGGAAACTTGTAGTGCTGCCTATTCCAACTCAAGTTATTTAAGACTTTACTCACTGCCTTGTGGGGAAGGGCTGGGGGTAAAGTGGTGAAGAGGTCTCTGGCATGGGGCCAGGGGGGCTTGGGGCAGTTCCTCAGCCTTAATCCTACCAGCTGATCTTAGCCTTCAATAACATTAGCTGTTGGAGATTTAGATCCCAGCAAAGAAAAAGAAACCAATTACCACCAAGCTTCTTTGCCTCCTGTCCTTTTCCAGCTTCTGTAGGGTCAAAGGCAAATGGCTGAAATGTATGCCACCGAGTCTCAGAAAGATGGTACAGGTTATTCAATCCAGGCTTCCAACCAGCAGGAGCCCTTCTTTGCTTTCAAAATAAGTTATTCAATTTTTTTACTAGAGAGAGGAAGGGAGAGAGAGGGGTGGCGAGAAACATGGATATGAGAGAGAGAAAGAGAGAGAGAGAGAGAGAGAGAGAGAGAGAGAGAGAGAAACAAACATTGATCAGTTACCTCCCAGCCACGCCCTGATGGCATATGGAACCTTCAACCCCAGTGTGTGCCCTGAGCAGAATGGAACCTGCTTTTGCTGCAACTGAGCCTCACTGGCCAGGGCAGGAGCCCTTCTTTGAATGAGAACTAACACCTATACAAGCAAGTGCTCCAGTGACCCAAATCCGCATCTCAGGCTCCAAATCCTCCTGCCTCTGTGGTTCACGTGGCCTCTGTGTAGCTCTCTTCAGGGCAGACCTTAGGATTCTCATTGTTCGCACATCCCCGTGCCTTTCATCACCACCCTCTCTCTGTTGGGAGTTTTGCCTTCCGTTGCACTTTATTTTCAGTAGAAAGAGTCTTGTTGCCTTAGTACAATTAGATAACAAGTGTACAGAGCTAATAATAGCTGGTATTTTAGGACTTACCATGTGTCGTGTATTTCTCAGGGCTGCTGTATTTCCCTGCCAGGCTGAGGGGTCAGGAGGCTGACAGTGTGACTCACAGCTGTTCTTATCTGGGCTTCCATCTCCACCCAGAGCCCCACAATATCTAAGATTCATTTAATAATATTTATTGAGTTTTTGGTGAGTGCCAGCCATTTCTTAGTGATCCTCTGCTCCACAGGTGGGGAACGTCCTGCCTGCGGTCCATATAAGGCCCCCAAATCATTTGGTCTGGCCCTCCCAAGGCATAGGGGTAATTTAAAGGTTTGACCAGATTGCAGCAGCCTAGTTGTCAATAACTCCATTTCATTTTGTATGGCCCTCAAAGGATGTTATAAATATCCAAATGGCCCTTGGCAGAAAAAAGGGTCCTCACCCCTGTAATGTAATGTATTTACACTTCAATATAGTCCCTGGAACACTCCCTAAAAATTCAATTACTTCCCCTTTCCACCACTTAAAAGAAATCACAAGTTATCCAATACTTGGGTACATTAATCAAATTACAAAAATGTCGTCAATCTCATGTGAAAACAATGATTCTTGTGAACACAATTGCTTTCTTCCCATTGGTAATTAGAGTAGCATCTTTTCCTGTTTCTTTGCCCTTTAATTTTCTTTGCCATAAATAAGCTCTTCCTAAAATTGTTCATATTTCTATTGCATAATCCATTAATTTTATTATCTGCAAGTATAGATTTTTCATTGCATTCTAAAAACAAATTACTTTCTGACTAAAATGACAGATATGACATGCTGACAGTAAATTCCCTCATGTTCTGTAATATAGCAGAAACACACTACGCACTAGCAAGTACTGACACATTATTGTTGGCCAAAAGGCAGAGCTGTCTCCTTCCAGCCTCTGGTCCGAGCTTGCCCATCCGTCAGTTAGCACGTCATCTTGTGTTATGTGTGTTTCCATTTAAAGACATCTTAGTTGTGACTGGCTTCTTTCACTTAGCATAACATGTTAAAGTATTATGTGTGCTATATTCTACTGTATGAGTACACCACATTTTGTTTACCCATTCATCAGTTGATGAGTATTTGGGTTGTTTCCGGTTTGAGGCTCTTATGAATAACGCCGCTATGAACATTGTGTACAAGTTTTTGTGTGTGAACATGTTTCTATTTCTTTTGGATATGTGCCTACAAGTGGAACTTCTGGACCATCTGGTGACTCTCGTTTTCCAATGTGGCCCCCCTATTTTACATTTCTACCAGCAATGTACGAGGGGTCCGATTTTTAAACATTCTCATGAATGTTTTTTATTTTATTTTATTTTTTTAATCTTTAATTTCTTTATTGGTTCAGGTATTACAAATGTGTCCTCATCCCGCCATTAATCCCCAACCTCCCCCACGCCCCCACACTCATGTTCTCATCCCCCTGTTGTCCATGTCCATTGGTTTGGCTTATATGCATGCATACAAGTCCTTTGATTGATCTTTTCCCCTTACCCCCACCCTCCCCTACTTTCCCTCTGGGGATTGATAGCATGATTGCTGTTTCTGTCTTTGGATCTGTCCCTGTTCATCAGTCTATGTTGTTCTCCATATTCCACAAAGGAGTGAGATCATGTGGGATTTATCTTTCTCTGACTGGCTAATTTCACTTAGCATAATGCTCTCCAGTTCCATCCGTGCTCTTGCAAATGGCAAGAGCTCCTTCTTTTTTTACCGTAGTGTAGTACAGTATTCCATTGTGTAGATATACCAGGGTGTGGTTTTTTTTTTTGGACTGCATTTCTGTGAAATGTCCCACCGCCCACCCCCCATAGGCATATCCCTGGAGGCCTATCCCTACAAATGCAGATTAGTGACTGCCTAGGGCAAGGGCAGGAGGAGAGGGAGGGGGCACTGGGAAAGGGAGGTGACTGTTAATGGGTGTGGGTTTCAAGTCCTACAATTGGCTCGTCTCTGAGGGGGCGTGGATAGGCCCTGGGGTGCAGGGCTGGACTTTAGGGCGGACCCCAGCCAACTTAAAACCCCGCTGAGGCGTGGTGGCCCACGCTGTGGTGGCTGTTACGCGTGGAGGCATGGAGGAGTGCGCGAGCCTCTGCTGCTTGGGCTCTTCGCGGGGATGTCGGTGTCGTCAGGAGCGCCAGGGCCCAGCTGAGAAGGCAAAGGCTGAGGGCAAGCGGTGTCCTCAGAAGCGCCAGCGCCCAGCTGAGATGGCTAAGGCAGAAGGCAAGCGGTGTCGTCAGGAGCGCCAGGGCCCAGCTGAGACGGCAGCGGCCCAGGGCAAGCCGGCCCCGGCACTAAAGCCCCTCGAGGCGGACGCGGCAGCGCTGTGCTGTGCGGGGAGTGGAGGAATCCAGAGCCCCAGGCCGCCCCCGCACTGCTCGCTGCAGGACCTGCCTGTGGAGATCCTGGTGGAGAGCTTCGGCTCGCTCCCCGGCACCGATCTGCCCAGCCTGGCCCTGGCCTGCACCAAATTCCACCACATCCTGCACACCGACAGCATCTGGAGACGACGCTGCCGCGAGGAGTTTGGCCTTCGGGAAAACTTGCAGAACCTGGAGACGATAGGTACCTCTTATCGAGAAGTCTATGCGAAGCTGCTCCACCCATACAGACACATTTTGGGATTGTGGCAGCTAGATACTGAGCACTATAGAACACTGCTGAATGTCGTGGTGGACGGCGTAGGCATTACTGGTTGGACGTACGGGCCTTGCCTTAACTCCCATGTGGATGGCCCACTGCAATTCGAGCCCTCGTTCCGAATTCGCCTGACGGAGACGAAATCAGCCGCGGTGGAGTGCATGGAAGGCCGCCACAGCAGGCCCCACAGCCGCCACTTGCAGATTCGGAAGGACAGGTTCAGCACCCGGTGCAACAAGACAGACCACCTTAAGGATTTACCAACGCGGCTTAGGGAGGAATGGGGGCAGGTGCTGGCGGGGAAGGACAGACTGCGGTATGACTGCCTGACCTACCGCCGCCTCTACCTCCCGCCCAACCACCGGGACGACCTCATCAGGCCAGGCCTCTTCCAAAGCAAATACCATCGCTTTGGCGTAATGATTGCCATGCTCAGCTTCCATGGGGAGTATGCCAGGGTCACGAACATCACGGGAAACTACAACAGAGACGTTAGAGATCCACCTCATGCGCCGCATCCAGCTGGGAGATGGCAAGATCTTCTGCAACTTCAACAAACTCTACCGCGTGGTCCTGGAGATTGAGGATCAGGTGATCCGGGAGCAAGAAGACGGGACTGAGGAAAGCGGGGGCCATGGCTGGCAAGTAATTGCAGTAACGGACAGGCTATCTTAAAGGTCAGTGCATATTAGACGGATTTACTCTGAGACTATTTGATCAGGAAAGAGCTTGAGCCCCCATTGTCAGGACCAGACGATGGGTCATAACTCAGGCCCTTGCCGTGGGTTCAAGGTTCACCAGTGTTCCAGGATCCTTGTTTGCACTTCTCTGCTAGTGAAGACAATGGGCAGTTTCCCACATCCCCCCGTTTCTTTTCTTTAGTAATTCCACATCTGTCGACTAGAAATAAACATATGAGAACAAAAATGAGACGAGCAATAGTGGTTATGCTGAGAGGCAGATGAATCAGTCTGTAGTAAGTTTCTTTCTGGGCCAACAGTTCTTTGAGTCCCAATTTCAATGTCCAACATTTTCTTATGTGTACATGCCAGCAATGATATTCTAGTTCTGGATGGTGGGCAAATGGTGGCAATGCAGGTCCAACGTCTGGTTTGGTCCTGGGCAACCTGCAGCGACGCACAGCTGCTGACTGCTAGCACGGCAAGGCGTCTTCACCATCTTCATCTCTGGACTCTGGACTGTTTCTCCTCTTGTCTTCAGCGTGTTGTCAGTTCCTCTCTCAGATTCATAGTTGCAGGAATCCACAAGGGCTTGGAGAAATTTTCTGGAAATATACAAACATATTCTCGACCTAAGGTTAATAAGGAAATTTTTATCATAAATTAGACTTGGGATCCTTTCTTTTCATTGTACCCAAACCATTTTCCTTCGGCTTATTTTGACACCATGTGTGTTTTCATGGGTGTCTTGTCTTCAGCATTACAAGTGAAAATTAATTTTAAAAGTAAAAAGTTTTCTTGATGTAATTTACTCACAGGGGATTATTCCACTATGCCCCTTCTTTTTTGATTTAAATAATATTAAGAGGCTTTTGGAAATTTTGCAATGCAGTCTTGATAACTTTTTAATTTTATTTTATGCACAGAAATATGACTGGTTTGGATTCATTGCATCTTAAGCAGTTTTTGAACTATGAGATAAACCAGTAGTAAAAACATTAGTTAATGCTTCAGGAAGTTTCCTGCCCAGGACAACAATGTTTTTATGAATATTCATTTATTTTAACTAGCCAATTTAAGTCAATCTGAAATAAGGTTTATTTTTTCCAACTTGTCCTTGGTTATAGAAAGTAAATGACATTAATAAAACTTTTGCTTTCAGTCTTTGGGTAACTTTACATACACTTTGGCAGGGAGGCAAAAACATAAATTAATTACTTTTGCTTATGAAGCCTAACATTGACTTTTAATTACAGCTTTCATGTATTTGAAGAAAATCTCTTTTTATTTTCTTCCAGAGCAATCATTAGGACACTCTTAGAGCGTTTCTTTGAAAAGACAACTTTCTTTCATTTTTTACACCAAGTAACTTAGAGGGCTTCTGCTTGAAAACTAAGCCATGCAGCCAAATAGCTATATTTCAATGACTCTCATTACATTATGTTGGCTACAAGTAAGTATCAGATTTAGTATTTTAATAATAACCTTTAGTTTACCCTGGAAATAGTAGCCCAAAAGATTTCAAAATTTTTCCCTTTTATTAGGCTTAGAATTATATTTTTAAGAGTATTTTCTTTTAAACAATCCAATCAAAAAATGGGCAAAGGACCTAAATAGACACCTTTCAAAAGAGGACATCCAGAAAGCCAAGAGACATATGAAAACATGCTCAAAGTCACTAATCATCCGAGAGATGCAAATCAAAACAGCAATGAGGTACCATCTCACACCTGTCAGACTGGCTATCATCAACAAATCAACAAACGACAAGTGCTGGAGAGGATGTGGAGAAAAAGGAACACTTGTGCACTGCTGGTGGGAATGCAGACTGGTGCAGCCACTATGGAAGACAATATGGAGTTTCCTTAAAAAACTGAAAATGGAACTCCCATTTGACCCTGTGATCCCACTTCTAGGAATATATCCCAAGAAACCAGAAACACCAATCAGAAAGGATATATGCACCCCTATGTTCATAGCAGCACAATTCACCATAGCTAAGATCTGGAAACAGCCTAAGTGCCCATCAGTAGATGAATGGATTAGAAAACTGTGGTACATCTACACGATGGAATACTATGCTGCTGTAAAAAGGAAGGAACTCTTACCATTTGCAACGTCATGGATGGAACTGGAGAGCATTATGCTAAGTGAAATAAGCCAGTCAATAAAGGAAAAATACCACATGATCTCACTCATTCATGGACAATAGAGACCATTATAAACTTTTGAACAATAATAGATACAGAGGCAGAGCTGCCTCAAACAGATTGTCAAACTGCAGCGGGAAGGCCGGGGAGGGTTGGGGGGCAGGAGGTAGGGGGGTAAGAGATCAACTAAAGGACTTGTATGCATGCATATAAGCATAACCAATGGACATAAGACACGGGGTGATAGGGGAGGCTAGGGGACTGTCTAGGGCGGGGGGATAAAATGGATACATATGTAATACCCTTTGTAATACTTTAAGCAATAAAAAAAAAAAAAAAGAATCCACCCATTTAAAAAAAACAAACAAAAAAAACAACAACAAAAGAGTATTTTCTTTAGCTTATCTGCATATACAGAGGGATCATGCGTAGTCCCAGTAACTTTCAGAGGGCTTTATTAGAATTTAGTTGCTTATAAAAATATTGGCTTTTCATTTAGCTGAAATTATATGAAACCTTGATTATAATTTAAAAAGCTAATTTATAAAGTAATTAAAGTAGCTATCTTTATTAAAATAGCAAAGCAAATAAATTTAGTAAACGCAATGTCTGATTCACAAGGGACAAACCCTGTCCTACCTTCAGCCTACCCAAAATGCAGGCCATTAGAGGCTTCTGCAATTAGAATTCCATCTTAAAATTCTGCTGTTAGATTTTAAGAAATATTTCGTTACTTTATTTTGCCCTCCTTAGAGGCCAAAATCTTCATAACATTTAAGATGCATGTATATAAGTAAAATATAGTTATTAATTTTTATTTGATAAAAGCTTTCCATGTGATTTCAAGTATATTAGATTGTCTAAATTTAAAATATTTTCTTTAAGAAGAGAGAACAAATTCTTTTTTGGATCACTCTGGGCCCTTGGAATTTTCCAAAAATCATCCCTTGGTTATAGCCTTGAAATTTAACCTGGAAAGACCATCAAATATATATTTAAAGATTATAAAAATTATTAAAAGATATAAATTAAATTTAAACTGGTTTTTGAATTTAAAAATTCAGTTGGGATCACAGAATTAATCTTCCTTTTTAAAAATTAGACCAATAAGTAACATTTTGAGTTCTTAATTATTTCAGAGAACACACAAAAATCATTTTCCAAAATTTCTATACTTTAGGCATTTTGTTATTACAACTATTTAATTTCTTCCAACTTAATTTGAATTCTTACAAGCTTCAAATTTCAGGTGGCAAGTTAAATACTTAGCCTTTCTCAAATTAGTAATACATTTATATTTTAAGGATGTATTTCCAATAAAATACAAGGCATATTCAATTAACAGATTCAATTCTATACTCTAGATTTTTCTTTTTTTGAGGTAAACTCAGGTTAATATTTCAGTATTGTTGTCATTTTAAAATACCTAGATATTTAATAATTTTTATTATTTAATTCAGCAATGTTCTAAAGTCTTAAGTTACCAAAGGCTTTGGAAAACTATGTTTCTGGCAAGAAGGCAGGAGGAGGGGATTTTAAAAGCGCCACTTTTTTTTTTCTTTAGAGATAACAGGTAAAGTTTCTGTTGCTGCCACAGGCTTCTCCAGCTTTTCCGCTTGTACAGGGAGAAGAGCAACTGGCCCTTTATCATCAACACACTATCACTGAAAAGCTTTACCACAAAGTCTAATTTGCTTATAAGCTTTCTGCACACTCTTTAGCTGATTTTGCACATCACTATTCTGTCCCAGCCCTGCTAACGTTTCATAATTATTTGAGCATTCAGCCAGGTTTATCCTCCTTAGCCTCTTTAAAAGGCTCTAGTAAATGAAATGCCGTGTTCCACAAGGAGAAACAGTTTGGAGGCAAGTTTTTCCCTGCTGCTGACCTTTTTTTTTTTTCAAATCTTGACCCACTTTTTGCCAAACATTCATGATTTAATGTACCTTCTTCAGGAAACCAAGGGTCATGTTCTATAATTACATGCAAAAACTGTAAGAGATTACCTTCTGAAACTTTAATTCCTTAAGCATGCAAATCAAAAATCTACAATAAAGTTTCTTACTTTTTAAGCCAAATTCTGCCCCGTTAGCCTGGCTAGAAAGACACGTTCCCACCCTACTTATAGATTGCGATTCTGCAGCTGATCGTGGGCTTTGAGTACTGTGAATATCTCCCACCATTATGGTGAATTCTTCCCCAGCTTGCCGGTGAAACTTCATTTTTCCACTCTAGGTGGTCTACTCCTCCAGAAGTCCCTCGTTAAGGCGCCAGATGTGTACGTGTTCCCCCACATGCCGCGTGGTTCAGGGTTCAGGATCTGGAAGAAGAGCCGCACACAAATGAAAGAGAAGAGACAAGAGATAGTTGATGTGTAGTTAATCTTTGACCAACATGGGTTTGAACCGTGTAGGTCCAGTTATACATGGATTTTTTCAATAAATATGTACAGTATTGTAAGTGTATTTATTTTCTTTTATAATTTTCTCAATAACATTTAACTCCTCTAGCTTACCTTATTTTAAGAATACAATACATAATGCACAAAATAATTTAATCATCTGTTTGTGTTATCAGTGAGGCTTCTGGTCAACAGTAGGGTACTCCTAGTTCAGTTTTGGGGGAATCAAAGTTATACTTGTATTTGTGACCCAGCACCATGTTCTTCAAGGGTCAGCTGTACATATAACTACTTTAGAAAATTGATCAATAATAGTCAGCCATTCAGAAAAACGTGCTTTGTTTGTCCTCCATGCTCTGGTGGACACCTGCCCAAGAACGCAAAGTGTTTTGGGAAAGCAGAGCTGGGCTCTGCGCATGCGCTGCTCTCCTGACAGCTGCCCAGCGCTAGCAAAGATTTCAGAAACCAACGCGCTTCCTTTGGCACCTGCGCTGTAGAGAGCAGCCCAAGGCGGATCCTGGAAAACTGCCACGTGTGTGTGGACAGCTGGGTCCTGCTCCCCTTGACAGATCCCTTCCCCTCTTTAGCGCTGCACAGGCGCTTCCCCTGGGCCTGCAGGGCCGCCGGGGAACAGGGGCCTCTGCCTGTCACTGTGCTCATGGCCATCAAGCCCACACCCCAGCCCGCAGCCGACCAGAACCACAGGAGAGACCTGGACGACCTGCACCTTTGCTGGCCCTGGGTCCTCGCGTGTCCCATGCGTGTGCCCCTCCCCCAGAATTGTAGTGCGCGCTCCTTCCTCGAGCCCCTGTCGCATGTTCCCAGTGTTCCCCAGCAACAGGCTTAACTGTTAGCTCTTGGCTTTAGACAGTTTTGGCTGCTGAAGCTGCTCACTGATTCTCTGTTAGAGGCCAGACCTGTCCCAAGCGCCCAATGGGCGGTTTCCTGGCCAGGCTCTGGCGCCGCCCCCCACCCAGGGCGCCTGGGCCTGCCCCCCCAGTGCCCTTAGCTGTGCCCAGGCCAGCTGTGCATATGCCTCCCTGGCTCTGGGGCCCTGATGGCTCTGGGGAAGCCAGGTCTGCCTTTAGGCCCGTGGGGGCTCAGCGGGGCGTCCCTCCCCTGGTACCCAGACCCGGGCCCCTGCGGAGAATCGTCTTCTCTCAGGTGCCAGCAGGCACCAGGCGCAGGAGACCCCAGGCCTTCGCGATGAGCTCCTGCACCACTAGAAATGCCATCACCAGCTCCTACAGCTCCACCGGAGGTTTCCCTTGGGTGCAGAGCAGGAGGGTGTCCACCTGCGCATGCAGACAGCGCAGCTCTGCTTTCCACAAGCCCACCTGCCCCGCCAGGCGGCCCCCGGGGCCCTTAAAGGCAGGGAGCCAGCAGGGCCCGCAGGCTCCCAACTCAGCTCCCCTGCTGGCCCAGAGGGAGAGGCAGCAGGGACAGCACCCAGATGGCAGCAGCGGGCAGAAAGGATCCCTGAGGAACCGCTCACCGGCCCGTGATAGTTCCAGGCCGCCCCTACGCAAGGTGGCTCTGCTGCCACACAGGCGGGGGGAGCCTCTGAGGCTGCCATCACCTCCTCACCTGAGCTTCCGGGTCACAGCCAAGGACCTGGACGCGGAGAAGAGAGCCGTGCTCCAGAGAATCCACGCTGCTCTGTGGGGTGAGACTGAGGCCATCTCAGGCTGCTGTGCTCCAGAGCCTGGGTGTCCTTCCCTCCTCCCTGCTGCCAGCACTGCGCCTGTCACCATTGCCAGTCCCCCTCCCACCCCCAACCTGCCAGTGCCTTCTGCAGGCAGCGCCTGCCCCTCCACCAGCACATCCACAGGCTTGGCTCCCCAGCCTGCCTCTGACACAGAGGTCACCCCCATGGACACCACCCCACCTATCTGTGCTCAGGTGTCCAGGGCGCCCCCTGGCTCTATTGGTGGAAATCAGGCAGGTCCAGCCCAGGCCGCGACCTCTGTTCCAGGCCAGCCAGCCTTGGGCAGCACCACGCAGGCCCCTTTTGGGGCCTCAGTATCCACAGCTTCCACCTTGAGCACACATGCCAGCACCAGGCCAGCCTTTGCTTCCACCCCAGGTGTAGGCCCCTCTGGCTCAGCCACTGTCAACTCTGGGGGAAGTTTGGGCAGGAACACCCGAAAGCGCAAGCACTCTCACAGGGATGCTGCCATAGTGACCAGCACCAAGGGCCCCAGCACCCCCTCTGGCCCTGCCACTCTCAGCTCTGGGGGGGCTTTGGGCAGGAATACCCGAAAGCGCTCTCACCAGGATGCTGCCATGAGGACCCACACCGAGGGCCCCAGCGCTAAGAAACCCATGAAGTCCTGTCCTCAGAGATACACCCAAGCAGGGCCATCTGTCTTCCAGCCCAGGGCCCAACACCAGGGCCAGCTGGGCGGCCCCTAGTGGGGTGTCCCTCGGCCCCCACCCCAGCAGCACGCCCCTCTGCTGTGGGCACAGCAAGGAACATTCTTGCTGTTAGGGGCCAGCTATGGCTTGGCCACAAAATGGTTGGGCCATCAAGGGAGTTCTTACTGAAGCACTAAGCCCTTTGTTTGAGCCCCAAAGCAGGGCCTTTGGGCTGAGAGGGTCTTGAAGACAAACCTGAAACCTGAGAGGGTCATGGCACAGGCTTTGTTCACTGGCCAGAGAATGGAGAAGAGGGGGTTGGAACTCTGAAATCTTGTTGTATATTCAAGAGGAGGCTAGAAATGAAGCAGTGGTCCAGGCAAATTAGAAGGACGCTTCCTGGTCTTTCTGGGGAGGGGGTGGCAGTTCCCCCCCCCGAATCAGGGATCCACATCTTTTCTTTCCATTCATGGATCCCTTTGGTCGTTGTCATGCTCACTGCCAATGGTCCTGGAGCTGCTGGGTGTGTCAGGGAGCACAGAGATTGGATTATAATGAGGGGTGAGATCCTTTGGGGGTCAGCTCCCTACCATCTGGGCTGAAACAGGTTGAAGCTGGTCTTTATGGCTCACCCACCACAGGCTACTTCCTGCCTGAGACAAACAGCTCTGCTGTGCAGGGTGCCTTGCAGCTGCTGAGAAACACAGTGCTGTGACCAGTACTGAGCCCTCGGGCGGCATCACTGCTCAAGGTCAGACAGCACTGGCTCTGGCCCTGCGGTTTGGGGTTTGACCAGCACCTGTGGGCTTTGGAGCTGAGCCCCTACCCCAGATGTTTGCTGCACAGTTGGAGACCTCAGCACTACAGTGGAAACAAGTGGGGTTCCCTGCGCCAGCCACTATGAGAGAAGCTGAAGTCTGCATGCCTGCAGCCCCCACACCAGGACACACCAAAGGTGAGCAGAGGCCCTGCACTGAGAACGCCCAGGTGCTTGGAGGGACTATTGCCCCCTCCCCCGCCATGTCTCACCTTCGAGGCTGCACCCAAGCAGAGCTCGCTTACTTGCATTCAAGGGCCCAGCACCACTGCCAGGAAGGACTGCCTTTAGAGGGGTATTTGTCCTGGCTCCACGCTCATCCGCTCCCCCTCTGTGGTGGCACAGTGAGAAAGGCCTTGCCATTAGGGCCCCTCATCCACTGTCCAGGACTTGGTTGGACAGAAAACCATCACCCATCAACTGGTTTATTTTCCTCCCTTTCGGCTTCCACTCCCCTCAGGTCTAACAGGCAAATGCTGGCCTAAAACACAGCCTCCTCCAGAAGCAGCCTGTGAGCCCCTTCTTCCCAGTCGGGACCATGTTTGACCCTCCTGCACAGGCAGTAGAACTCTAGCCCTGACCTTTGCCCCCTGGAAGCAAACTGGGTGCCCATTGATACAACAGCCCATGCCTAGCCCTGACCTGCAGTTTTCTCCAAAGATGGGTGGGATGAGGCTATTGTCCAATCCCTGTGTTCAGAGGCCTCAAGACAATAGACAAGAGGCTGAGGGTGCTTCCCTTTGTTATTCCTGTGATGCTGTCACAAATGTGTGATTCTGGGCGTCCCCGGGACTCCCAGATGCCTGTGTGAGTGAAACTCTAACTGAGTGGGGTGCTGGGGAGCATGGGCCGGACAGGGCCTGCTGACCATGTGTTTCTGCAGCGGCTGTGGAGGGCTGTGTCCTGCATGGACTTTGACTTGCTTCCTTCTCGGCAACAAGATTTGGCTCTTCATGAAGGTGGGCAAGAGCTTCCCCCCTGTTGTCGGTCAAGGCCTTAAAGTCCAGGACCGGAGCAGCTGATGGAGAACACGTGAGTTCAGAGCACGGGGTACAGGCTGGGGTAATCCCCCAGACAATCCCTGCTCCTCCCTGTGCTCTGTGAGAGCTCGTGCCTCCCAGCAATCACTCTCTGCTCTCTTTCCTGCTTCTCAGACCCGCAGACTCTTTTCCACCCCAGGGCCTTTGTCTGGTTCCTTGTCATATTTAGGTCTTCCCCTCGCTAATTGTAAATTCCAACCCTCACCCGATTTATCTTTCATATCACCTGGTTTATTCTCTTCACAACTGTTATCACCAGCTGTAATTATTCATGTATTTGTTATATTAACATTTACTGACTGTTGTCTGTCTCCTGTTTTTGACTGAACTCCATGAGGACAGGCAAGGACATCTGTGTTATTCCCCATTCTGGACCCAGTGTCTGGAAGAGCCTAGCATCAGGTAAATGCCCGCAAAACAAGTGTTGAGTGGGTCAGTGCCTTCTGTGAGCCAAGCCCTCTTCTAAATGCAGCAAGACCAACATTTCATAGACCCATATGGGCACCCAGTTACAACTCACATAGAGGCAACCACTAAAGGGGAGAAGTGGCTTCACCAGCTCCTCTTGGTGGCTGCGTGTGTGTGTTGGGGGGAGGCTCATGGCCTGAGTGTTTGTCCAGAAGAGCCTCCTGCCAGCGTCACCCCTAGAGTTCTGACTGCACAGCCAAAGCCCAACCCCGAGGCTGGTCAGGAATGGCGAGCGGGTTGCAACGCCAGTTGGTGTGGCTGCTGCCAGGAGGACCATGTTGGGAAGGATTCTGCAGCTGTGATTGGCCTTCTTGGGAAAGAGTGCATGGATTGACTAGCCATGTCTGCACCAGGCAAGGGAAGGGAGAAAGACATGCCTGCCATGGGTTTGCCATCTCTGCCATGGGTGATGATTCCCCTTACCTGGAGGAAAAAAGGCCCTTTCTTTGACCTTTATTCCCTGCCTGCCTAGGCTGCTGGCCAGAACTACATGATGGGCAGGGCTCTGGATTTGGCCTTCGGTATCTGAATCCTCAGCCACGTGATCTTCACACCCCCCTGCTAAATTTCCAGGTATTGCTGCTAACTTCTAAAAGGGATGGGTTTCCATAGGCCTTCCATAATCCTGGGAGTGCCTTGTTAATGGAGAATTTAGAGATGCCCATGCCAGGTGGTAAATTAGAGCCATTCAGTCATTCATGCAACCCCTCATTTATGAACCTATATACTGAGCCCTCCTTTATGCCAGGCACTGTGCTAAGCCCTGGAGATACGGACATGAAGAGGAACCATTCTTGCCCTGTGGTGGACTCTCAGGGAATATTATATTTTTAAGCAATCATTTAATTGCTTAGTCCATGTCTCTAAGGTCACAGTGTGGAGGGGAAGTCAGAAAAGTGAACAGGATATTATACTGCAGAGTCTGATGGGGCACAGAGGAGGGGCCCCTCCACCACCTCTGGCTGGTCTGAGAGGGCTTCCTGCAGGAGGGGGTGTCCTTGCTGAGACCTAAAATGTTAAAAGTGGTGAGCCTTGGAATGGGGTGGGAGGAAAACAGGAATGAGCAACAGCTCAGGGTAAGTACTGAGAAGAGACCAGTGGCCATAGGGATCTGCAGATTTCTCTGTGTGACTAGATCATGGGTCAGAGAGGGCAGTGATAAGGGGATGGATGGAGTGGTCATTGGGAAATAGGTCATGAATGCCTTTCCTGTCATGTTAAGCTTGCTTCTCAAAGTTAGTCTGGATTCTATAACCAAGACTCTTCTTGGACAGCACTTCTTTCCAACAGAGATAGATAGATAGATAGATAGATAGATAGATAGATAGATAGATAGATAGATAGAAGATGGATATATATTGAGAGAGAGGGTGATAGAATAATATTGGTATGAGATGAGAGTCTGGCTTACCCATCAACAATATATAAAATTGTGTTTTACAACATCTTCCTGCTCACTGGTATTACTGTGTGTTTTCTGTTTTAACTGTGATGCATTTTCCAGGATCAATAAAGTTTGTTTTGGTTGCTATTTCTTTTTCCAAGAGAAGCTGAACTTCTTCCTATTTGCATATTGGTCCCATTGGATTTTCCTTTTTGTGACTATCTTTTCTCTTTCTTTACTGGTCTCAAAGGCAAAACCGGATCCAGGTCTCCAAGAGAATGTGGGGTCCCATTCAGTCTGTCTGGTTCTAAATCCTATAACTTTCACCCTGCTAAATTAGGTGCCTTACATTGCTGGGGTTCTTATCCCAGACTCAAGGAAGGTTCAGGAACCTGGAGAAGCCTGTGTGTAGATTTTAAATAAGAGTCCAGAGACGAAATATAATTTTGAAAGACATGTGGGGGTCAGAGGAGCTTAGCTTAAGGAGCTAAATTCTCAGGTCTCCTTCTCCCAGGACCCCATGCTTTTTATTAACACAGTTTGTCCTGAGGCAAGGCAGAGATATACACTCCAAAGGGTCAGGGTTTCAGTACAGAGGCCATTGTCAGAATGGGGGAATTAGCCTACAGCTGTTCAGGTGTTTGGCCAGTAGGAGGCAATACCATGTAGATTAAGATGCCTTTTAGCTGTCTGGCAGCCAAGCAATAATCCCTTTTCAGGTTTGGGGAGATGCCCTCAGCCATTCCCAGAGGCAGCCCTGCTGTCATGCTGGAATTGGTGTCCAGCATTACATCTGTTGTCTCACTCTAAAGTCTTTTCAGCAATTCTCTGAGATATATTATTATCCTCTGTTTACAGATGGGGCAGCTGAGGCTTACAGAGGTAGCCAGGTGACAAGAGGGTCTTGAAACCAGTCTGTCTGTTTTTAAGCACCAGGCCATTGGGGACCGTGTGCCCTCTGCTGGTCACCATCCCAACTTGCAGGTGTTTCCTCTTGCTAGTGAATCCTGGGAAAGGAAGCTCTCCTGATGGATCCTGGGGATGGCCTCAGGCTTGTGTCTTTGTAAAGTAAGTGGTCTTGTGCTCTGAGCTTCATCTGAAATTCTCTTATTCTTGGCTCATGGGGCACCTTCTCTCACAGACCTTCATTCTCCACCATCCAAAAGTACCTGTTCCCTGTCTCTTGCACCCAGGGTCTTGTCTGGCCCTCTCCTTGGCAGGGCCCTGGGCATCCTGCTGGCTGGAGGGGAGGGGCAGTGAAACGGGTGGCCCATCTGGTGGTAGCTGGGAGGGTGGACTTTCCAGGGCTAAGTATTGCCAGCCTCTATTTGCTCTGCAGTGAGCCCTGTGCACAGAAATACACCACGATGAAGGAAGAGGATCCCTTCTGAACTCATCTCTCTGTTGATGAGCTCATCCAAAGGCATTGCACCCACAGTTTGCACCTGCCCAGGACTCACTCCCCAAGCATTCAGCTCTCTGTGTGAGTGGGGTGGGCAGTGGGACCTGTGGGGGAGTTAGACTTTGTTCCTGCGTTGAAGTTGGGGAACGGAATGGAGTGGGGCCTTGAAGGTGACTCCAGGGACCATCCTCTACCTCTCCTCACACTGTCAGTTCCAGAAGAGGCATTGCAGTGGCAGCATGGGTGTCCACCCATCCCTCTCTGCCCACCACTATGTGGAGTCCCTGCAGCTGAAATTCTGAGATACTCTGCTGTGTGGTAAGAAAGACATTCTCGTTCAGCTCGTAAGAGTTCATATTGGGCCCAGATCTTTCATTGGGGCTCTGGCTCCATCTCATAGAGAAGTGGTCTTTGAATCCATGCTGCTCAATCCATCCATCCATCCATCCATCCACCTACCTACTCACTCATCTATTCATTCATCCGCCATAATTCCACAATCAATTCATTCATCTATATGCCAGTATTTCCTTCCATCCACTCCTTCATCCACATGTCCATGTTTCCTTCTATGGAATTCATCTGTCAATATCTGCAGTCAGCCAGCCAGTCACTTCTCTTCCTGTTTCTATATCCACCTGTTTCTGCATTTCCCATCATACCTTCATCCATATTTATGTATTTATATCCATTCATCCATCCTTCCATCCATCTCTCCTTTATTTTCCCATACATCTGTCCACCTACCTATATTCCAGCCATCTATCCATTCATTAAAGCCCGAGGCCCCTGTTTGTTGGTTGAATTTAAGCCCAGGCTTGTGTGAGATGGAAATTTTGATGCTCCTGATTAGGGAGAGACTTTTTACCAAATGATTTCCAAGCAGTCCTCCCCCTTCCCAGCTCAAATCATGAGGGACTCCATGTGTCTGCACCACCTTTTTCTTTGTGAACAAACACGTTGTGGGCACCTAAATATTTACTTCCAACGGAATCTGCACTTTCAAGGTCACTGTCAATGCTGGGACATTCCCAGCCCTGGGTTCTGAACCCCCATCTCTCCTTGTTACCTGTTACTTGCACCTGGGGCCCAGAGAAGAGAAACATCCAGGGGTCAGCAATGTCGGTGTTTGCATGTGGAAAAGAGGTGTCCAGACTTTCCAGCATCTCCTTGGGGACAATGAAGGTAAGGGGTATGGTCTTGCATGAAGCAGTTCAGGACCTCTTCTCTCTTTTCCCAACACTCCCTCTTGCACAACCAGGAGAGTAACTTCCCTTCTGGGTTCCCTAATGTTTGAGAAGAGATAATCACCAAAGAGGTGGCTATTTGGGTTCCGGGGTCAGGCTCAAATCCCAGCCCTGTCATGTGGAGCAGCTGCAACCCTCATACACTGATGATGGGAAAACTGCTTTCTTATTACACACCACTGCCATATAACACAGCAGTTCCACCCTACAAAGCTGTTAAAAAAATATAAAACAAAAACCAGAAAACGTTGCTCTTGCTCCTTAATCTGTGTTGAGTGACTTTGGGAAATGAACTTGAGCTTCAGGTTGTTCATCTATTAAGTGGATGTGGCAATGGAACCTTTGAAAAGGCACGTGGGGGGAGTCAGTGGGAACATGCCTGCAAAGCCCTTAGCAGGAAGCCTGGCACCTGGAAATGCCTCTCTGCCATGGGGACTGTTGGTGTTGATTTACACGGATCCAAACGGACTGTGGCTGCCGCGCTCTTTTTGCTGGTGCTTGTGGCAGTTATTAAGTTGCTTTGTTTACAAGCTTCCCAGGGCCTCGCATTCATCACTCACTCTGAACATGAACATTGCCTGAGCATCTTGCAGAAGTGAACAAACCCAGTCCCTCTCCAGGCATCAGCACCCCTTGGAGGAGCAGAAGAGAAAACAGGTAATTTCAACCCTGCGTGATGGGCGCAGAGTTGGAGCAAAGGGGAGGGCCTGGCCACGACTGGGCATGGGAAGGTCTCAGCAGAGGCTATGGCTCTAAAAATGCTTGTGGACTTGATTGTCCTCCAAGGACATTCACCCCATGGACTCTGATGAGATCAGTACAGGAAGCCTTGAGAGAGCTTATGTTCCAACTTACTCATTTCCCAGCTGGAGAAACTGAGGCTCAGAGAGGAGGAGGGACTGGTTCAGTGTAGGTGTCAGAAGTAGGATTTGAACCCTGTGTGACTTTGAAGCATGTGTTAGTTTGGGTCT
Organism: Myotis daubentonii; assembly: GCF_963259705.1. Lineage (NCBI taxonomy): Eukaryota > Metazoa > Chordata > Mammalia > Chiroptera > Vespertilionidae > Myotis > Myotis daubentonii. The sequence goes on along the minus strand of NW_026775524.1, from coordinate 91,440 downwards.
TCCAAGAAGCAGACAAGAAGCCAGGATTAGATGTGCAGGAGGAAGGTGAGGGCCTGGTGGAGGCAGTGAGAGCCCCGAGACCAGCTAGGCTTGGCAGGAGGGTCTCAGACAGTGCAGGTCTAAGACTGTTTGTCCTGATCAATTACAAGTCCCCAGGATAAAGGTGACCATTCCAGGAGTCTCCTGTCCCACAGGAAGAGGCTGGCACTAGCACCCCTGTGTGCTCAGTCCTGGCACAAACATGGTGGTGTATACAGCAGGGTGGCCTCAGAGGCTGATGTTCAACTGTTCTCCCCTCAGCTAGGCCCCATAAAGGAGACCTGATCAGTGCATTCCTGTGGTGCCACCAAGCCCCCGTTCCTGTTGGCTCACGTTCTCATTGTGGTCTGAGGGCAAAAGCAATCTATTTCAAGAGAGCGGTAGGCTTTGAGCTGAAAATGGCAAGTCTTTAATCAATCATTACAGGGACCATTAACCAGGTACTTTTTAAATGTGTCGGGTTGTGTTCAGCCTTTGAAATATGTGATTCCTTTTCATCTTCTCAGCAACACTACGCAGTGGGTATTATTATCCTCCCCAATTTCAGAGGAGGAAACGGGGACTCATAGAAGCCTTCAAGTCTCACTGCTGGGACTTCTGAAGTCAAGGCTCTTGAGTGCTTACTCAAACTCCTGTCCCTGCATACATGGTGGCCTGAAATTTGGGTCAGAGTTAGTTAAGACTCAGAGAGCAGTGACAGAAAACCATACTCAAGCTGACTTAAGCATTTGTGCACATGAACTGAAAATGTGCTGGGGCAGTGGCATCAGGCTTGGCTGTTTCACATGAGGAAGCCCTGAACACTTGCTATCATCGCCTGGCTCTGCTTCCGTGACTGTTGACTCTTTCCTAGGGAAGGCATTTTTTTTTGCCATGCCCGCCTCTTTTCCAGACTTCTAGCATCCTTACCATTACTCTCCTAAGCTTCTTTCCCAGTATTTCTAACATCAATGCAATAATGGAATTTTATTGGTCTATAGGACCATCCCTGCTCTATAGGACCATCCCTGATCCAGTCTCTGGGGCTGCAACCATGGAAGGTGCTTATTTGCCAGGCCTGAGTCAGGTGGCTGTTCCTGGAATACTGGGGTACACGTTGGTGTGGTCAGCCTCAGACACATAGAGTGGGGGCAACAAGAGATTAAAAAATTGGGTGCTGGTACCAAAGAATAGGAGATAGAGTCTGGAAAGACTGTGGTACAAATGTTGAAATGCGTGGGGCTTGTTGAGAAGGTTGTAGGAGCCCATGGGTGTGTGCTCCTCTGGCCTGCTGTGTCCTTTCTCACAATGAGGTGGGCAGACATCCTGCAGGTCTAACCTTCCCTCCCCTTCCAGCATCTACTGTCACTATGCCATGTCCATCTACCAGGATGAGATTGCTTACCTGCACTGCCATGAACAATGTAAGGATTTTGGGGGTAGCACAGGGCTGGGGTGTTCCTCCTTGATCCCCTTCCTGTCTCCACACCCTTATTACCCGTGCAAACTCATACAAGTGACTTCATCTCTCTGAGCCTCAGTTTTCCCATCTGCACATTGGGGACCATAACAGCACCTATTCATCAGGTTATTGTGAGGATCAAATGACTTATGTTAATGGGTCAACATCAAACTCATGGTGTTAGATGCTGCCACTTACTGAGTGTTCGTGATGTGTCAAGCATGGTTCTAAATATTTACTTATTTTTAAATTTAATTATAGATAGATAGAGAGGAATGGGTGGTGGGGAAAGAGAGAGAGAGAGAGAGAGAGAGAGAGAGAGAGAGAGAGAAACATTCATTGACTGATTCCTGTATGTGCCTGAAAAGGGGGATTGTACCTGCAACCTGGGCATATCAATATCAGGACAATGCTCTAACCAACTGAGCTACCCAGCCAGGGGCTACATGTCTTTTATTTAATCATCACGATGACCCAGTGACAGGGGCACTCTCAGTCCCAGTTTAGAGGTGAGGAAGCATCTTGGCGCAAAGACACACGCCCTATAATCTCCAGAGCCTGGACTGGAATCCAGGTCTTTGTCGTTCCCAAGTCAGTGCTCTGCAGATCTGGGATTGATGATTAGAGTTCTCCTTTAAAGCTCCAAGAAGGTCTATTCACAAGCAGAGGGCCATCCTGCTGTGGAAAGCAAGGGACGCGTGGCCCACTGAGGCACAGCACATTGAGCTTATTTAATGAGACAGACCTGCGTTCGGGTCTAGGCCCTGCAACTAACCAGTTGTGTGACCCTGGATAAGTTACATAACATCTCTGAGCCTCAGTTTTATCATTTGTAAAATAGACATGTCTTATTTTTGATTACTACAATTAGATGGTGCCTGTAATGTGCCATGCTTATATACAGCAAGTGCTCAACACATGCTACTGAGAGTCAACTACTGCCTTGAGAAGGAGCAGGGCTAACAGCCTCCATGCAGAAATAGGGGAGGCTGATTTGTAGAGGGTGCTTGAGGGGCATGGGGTGTTTGGGAGCCTTCTTTTCCTTTGATGGGAGACCAGTCACATTCCTTTTGCTCCTGTCCTACAGTTTCCAGTCAACAACCATGCCAGGTGGGATGAGAGGGACCAGGAGAGGTAAAACCTGCCCCTGACCTTCTGCCCAGGCCTTTCCCAGACTTTCAGAGCAGGTCCAGGGTCTGGCTCGGCATGCCTGGGGGATGTGTTGTCCGGGAGGGTCCCCATCGCCTTGCTTTATAATGACTTCCTGTTGGGTGTTTTGTGGCCGGGTCACAGTGCAATGGACAGCAGAGGGACAGTGGTGCATGTCAGCAGGATTGGATCCAGAGGCCACCCTTCCACTTGCCCAGGGGAGGGCACCTCCTGCAGTTCCTCTCCTCTCTGCAGGACAGGCTGCTCCTCTAGGGCAGCTGGACCCACCATTCTGGTGTCAGTGGGGGAAGGTGAGTGACTGAGGGGATCCAGGAGTCTAACGGTGGTGTCAGCCATGGGGAGGGGTCATTCTTACCAACCGGCTCTTGTGTGGCTCTGTGAGCTCATGGACAGCCCATCGAGAGCCTCAGGCTGTGCAGGTTGGGGAACAGGTGGGTCCCAGGGAGCCTCCGCTGACACATGTTTTTCAGGTCAAAGTACGTCCCAAATTGCACACGTGCAGCCATCGGGGTTTCACCGAGTCCACACCTTCAGACGAGGAAGAGGACCAGGCTGCGGATGACCTGTTCAGGTTCCTCTCCCCAGGCTGCAGTCCGAATTTGGTAGGCTGCCCTGTTGGTGCACTTGATCCCCAAAATGACTCAGCAGTTTGGAACTAGAGGACAAGAGGTCTGGATTTTGGGATAAGAGGGAGACGTGGAATCAGGAAGTGTGTATCTTAGTGTCCTCAGTTTTTCTCCAATGAGAAACAACCACTCTTTTCTGAGCTAATAAGTAACCCCTCTCTTCTTGGCTGGCCTGCAGCTGGCATGGGGCAGTGGCAGTGACATGGGCTCTGGAATCCTGACTGAACTTAGCCAACTACCTTTTTACCTTGGTGACTTGGTTTCATTATCTGTAAAGTGGGGGTGTTGATAGTACCCATTCATTAGAGCTTCTGTGAGGATTAAATGAGATAAGGTATTTGGCACAGAGAAAACACTCAACTCTTAGCTGATATTAAGCTATTACTAGACTTCAAGATATTGTTGAAAGGACTCAATGAGATAATGACGTGTTCAATATAAAGCCCATAGAATACGGCCTTGCACCAGGTCGACACTCAATCAGTGGTCGGCAAAGCAGCAGAGAGGAAGGAAGCACTTGGCATTAACACAGGATGTGATAACATGTTCAGTAATTTGCCTGCTGACTGCCCTGAGACACATGCTAGTGAATGGAGGCTATTGCTGTTAAGATCAGCATTCCCCTGGTCTATTGTTAGGATTAAGTGGATTAATAATTGAAAGGTTCTTAGAAGGAGGCCTGGCATTTTTTTAGGCACAGTATGAATGTCTGTTAAACAGATCAGTATCAGTTACAGGTTCATTCTGTTAACCTCATTTTCTTTCACCCTCAGTGGCCCCATTGATACCGTCAGAGGGATAATTGCTCTGAGCCTCCCTCTGCTAAAGTGACCTCGGCTGGGCAGAGAGAGGCCCTTTTGGAAGTAGATGTCCTTCCTGGTGAGGTTGATCTAACCATGCCCGGCCGCGTAGTGCTCCTCCTCTCGTCCATCGCTGAGTTGGACCACTGTGTTGGGAAGGCTATGTGGTAAGGACTTACATGGCTGGGGTTAGTGTGTTTTCACCCATACAGTCCTTTATGGCCGGGTGGGAGACAAGTCTCATGTTCCTGTGTCATTAAGAGCCTTAGATGTCCTGAGGTGTTCATGGCCATGCCCATTCCTGAACTGGATCAGGAATACAGCCCCGCCTGTCCATGGCATACAGCCCCGCCAGAGAGCTGATTCATTAGCGAGGACCAGCTGCCCTGTGCCACCTTCCCTGACAGCTCTCTCCACAGGGGCTCATCCCCCAACACATTACTGGAGGTTCTTGCTGGAAGCCAGGCTGGGTACGGACATTCCTTATTTGTGGGATGTCAAGGTTAGCCTCTGGGGGTCCAGCATGTCCCAGTGGAACACTCGCTGACTGTGCCTACCTCCCCTGCTCTGTGCACAACGCCCCAATGCCAGCTCCCAGATGCTGGGTCTCTTTCCTGAGGGATTTATCTGGCCTCTAGGATCTCTCTGACAAGGGGTGGGGCACAAGAGAAATGTCAGGGAATCAGTACTCCCTGGAGCAGCCCTCACCAGTGACTGGCAGGAGGTGGGGAACAGGCACCAAGCTCCCTCACCCTCAGTTGAGAAATCTCTGAAATGTGCATCTGCTTCTCTCCCAGAGGTCCCCCAGGAGGTCCAGCCCTTGGTGCCCATAGTGGTAACAGGAGTGATAACTAAGCCTTTACTCTCTGCCTCCCCTTCCTGTCTCACTTCAGCTCTCCCCTCCCCAGGCTCCTTGGGAACACCTCCCAGATAAACTCCATGCGCTGGAATCCTTGTCTGCCTTTGAGGAACCCCAGCTAAGCCTGTTTCTTTATTACAGGGCTTCTCAGATGCAGCAGCTCATTGTGACAGGGCTGTCCTGTCCGTTGTAAGATATTGAGCAGCATCCCTGGTCTCCACCTACTAGAGTCCAGGCAGCAAATCTGCCAAATTGTGGCAACCAGCAGTGTCTCTAGATGTCACCAAACGTCCTCTGGAGGCACAACTGTCCCGGGCTGAGAACCACTGGTTCAGAGAAAAGCTCACATCACTGCATTCAGCTCTGCCTCTGCCATGGGGCCCAGCGACCTGTCCTCTCCAGGTCACTTCCTGGTCGGTAGAATGGGGTTAACAGCACCCCAGCCAGGATCATGCGCTGAGGACTCATGTGAAGATACACCAACCATCTAATGTGACAAGTGCTCCATGCGCCATAGTAGGTGTCGTGTATTGAGTGCCATTGTGTGTCACACCCACTTCTATGCTGTCTGTGTCCTCATTCATTTAATCCTCACCACAGCTATCCCAGACAGGTGCCACTGCCATCACCATTCCCATTGCTCAGAGGAGGAAACTAAGGCCCAGGAAGGTTAAGAAATGGGTCCAGGGTTGCACAGCTGATCCTTGGCATGGTGGGGTTGGAACCCAGGTAGTCTGGCTCCAGAGAATGTGCCTCTTTCCACCACACCATGCAGATTATTTGGTGATGGAGGGCATTCTGGTTTTTCTCCATTCATCCTAAATGTCACATTCAGGCCCTGTGGAAATGATAACCCCATACTTGGGTAATTTTTCTCCTTGGCTGGAGCCACACAGGGTTAACTGCAAACAATCTTTTGCTTATGCATTTCATCTGCAATAGGTATGAAATCTGTTTAGGAGAGGAGCCTAAATCAGAAATCAGCAAACTCCTGTCAGCCAAACTTGACCCATGGCCTGTTTTTGTCAATAAAGTTTTATTGGAACATGGCCACACCCAGTCATTGACATCTTGTCTCTGGATGCTTTCAGGCCTCAAGAGCAGAGAGGAATAGTTGTGAAAGCAACTGTATAGCCCACAAAGCCAAAAATTTTTACTCTCTGACTATTTACAGAAAAAATTTGCAGGGACCTGTGGGAGGGATGATGTGGCCACAGAGGGTTCTAATCTCCCTTTTAGTGTCTTCTTACCCCTCTTCTCCACCACCTCATACTTTGCCTGCTCCTTGTGCACAGAGGAGGCAAAGGCAAATTCTACAATCTCAGAAGAATCAGTCAGAGAAGGGCATTTTCAGACTGCTCTGTGTCTGGGACTGCCCTGTGTCTGGGATGGCCCTGTGTCTGGTGTGCAAACCAGATGGGACAGCACACTCCTGGCAGCAGGCATGACACAATAGCCTCCAGTAATGTCTGGGCACTCTCACCCCTGGGGTTGAGTGTGACTACCTCTGCTTTGTTGTCATTTGATCTTGGTCTCAGTGGAGATGGAGGTAGAAAACAAATCAATGCCTTTATGCTGTTCAGCCTCCACCCTGCAGGATTTAGCTTAGAGCATTGTGGGTTCAGTAGAGAAGGGATCCTCTGGTGATGTCTGCAGAGTGGAAGGGGATGGGGGCAAAGGCTTGCTTGCCATAACTGGGTGCAACCTTTTCCTGAGATTGGCTAAGTTCTGCAACCATTTTTCTAGCGGAGTTTACAGCAGTTTTCTGGACTTTCTTGGCCAGCTCCTTGGGGTGTCTGCCTGGGGAGGAGGAATGTAACACTTTTGGTGACCTCCAAAATCTCATTCTAAAGGCAGCTTCCTACTCTGTCACTGGATGGGGCAGACCTTGTCAGCTACTGAGCTGTGATGGCAAGTGGGGCTGAGTACACAACTCCGCCACATCGCCACCACTCCCTGGAGCCCATGGTGAGGCTAGGACGTATTACCCATCATCCTTGAAGAGGCATGGCACAAGGGGCAAATATGTACCCCTCTTACATCCTAGAGCAAGGCTTGTCAAACTATGGTCTGCACGCCAAATCCAGCGTCATCCTTTAGGGCCCATGAGCTGAGAATGCTTTTTATGTTTGTAAGTAACTGAAAAAAAAAAAGAATATTTTGTGACAGGTGAAAATGATATGACACTCACCTTTCAGTTCCCATAAAGTTTTATTGGAACACCCCCATGCTCTTCTGTTTACATTTTGTTTGTGGCTATGTTTGCACTAAGACTGCAGAGTGGAGTGGTTACAATAGCTCACAAAACCAAATAGCTCACAAAACCAAAAACATTTTCTGTCTGACGCTTTACAGAAAACATTTACTGAGGCTTCTAGAGAAAATAATGGTTTGCACCCGTCTGGAATTGCCAAGGGGCCAGGAAATTAGCTATGGAAATTGCGATGCACATGTTACTGTGTGTGTCCTGCAGCACTGCGGAGGCTGCGGTCTTAATGGAGCTGAGCAAGGCAACTTAAGGGAAACTGTAAGTGCTGAACCCCAGGAGCAGTTGGTCAGGAGTCACCAGTGTCCAGGAGTTAGGTAAGTAGTGCATTCTTGGTTTTCAAATGTTGCTGCTACATCAAACTTACTTTGAAATATAGAGTCCAGGGCTGTATCACCAAGAGGTTTCAATTCAGTAGGTCAGGGGTAGGATACAGACTTCTGGCTTTCTAATAAGTCTCCCTCATTGATTCCAGAATGTGGTTAACTGGTTTGAGACCCTCTTGGAGACTAAGGACCATGGACAGCGCAGGTGCCATCATCACTGGAGGACTCCACTGGGTCCTGGCCTTGTGTGTCTTGCCTCATCAGATGAGTCAGGCTCCCTGTCTTACTACCAGAGACTCTCTCCCCCAGAGAGTCAATCTCTGGGGACTTGAGACCCTGAGCCTTCCAAGAAGCTCCCAGTAAGCTTTCTTTCCTTCCTGTCAGCCTGCAGAGAGGACAGCTGAGTGGCAACGTGGTGAGATTGGCCTCTTAGTCTGGGATTGGGCCTGTCTCTTGGCTCTGATCATTCTCTCTTAATTCTGTCCTCTCTTCATGGTCATCAGCTCTGTCTATTTCCTAGGGGCTCCATATAGTGGTGGTGTCTTTTATTGGCTCAGATGGGCTCAAGGACTTGAGTCAGACAGTGATTGGGATCGCTGTTTCCTACTGTGAGATTCAGGGCCTTTTCCTATCTCTGTGCTGAGCTAGTGGTGAGTGGCTTGCTATGGAGTGCGGTTTCTGTGTCCCACATAGGATCTTCCTCTGCTTCTTCTACCCACCACAGTGCCCTAGGACCCGATGGATGACTTTGTGATCCAGCTGCCATCCCTATGGCAACTCAGTCCCAGCAAATTCACTTGCTCGTCTTGTCCACAGAGAGGCTCTGCTGATGGTGTCTCAACCAATGGCTGCAAACATGGGAGGTATGAGGGGCTTGAGCTATGGATAGAGGTAATGGAAGATTTACCACAGATTTGGAGATACCCATTCGTTGCCTTGCACTGACATCAGAGGCTCTGGAATTACCAAGTCTACATGAAATCTTACCCCTGTGAAGTCCTAGTTGTTGCAGCTTCCTTGCATGTATCAGTCAGGATAAACAAGGCAGGTCACAGTAGAAAACAGTCCTAAAATCTCAGTAGGATTGTTTATCATACATGCTGTGTGTCTATTATGCGTCACCTAGGGACTCTGCTTTCTCCACATTAAAGGGCCCCACTGATGGAGTCGCCCCATCTAGAATATTGCCAGTCACAGTGATAGAGGAAAAGGTAGCCTGGAGGGACTCACACCTACAATTAAATGTTCCACCTGTCATTTCCACTCACAATTCATTGTCTCAAACACAAGGCACCAAGAAGTGCAGCCCCCCTCCCTCTGCCCCCCCATGCTCCTAGAAGGAAGACAGCAGGAATATTACTTAATGATAACCATACATGCCTCTGTTTGCTACACCACCACATGGGACACTAATGCTTACTTCATAGAGCTATTACAACAACAAATCTAATGGTGCTTTAAAGTGTCTAGCATACTGTACCTTTATTTTATAATATTAAAACTCTTTCCTTGCACATAGGGCTTGGGTCTCTTTGAGAGTACTCAGGCTATTCATGAGAAGTGTCTTCTTTCCTGCTGACCTGGCCTGCCTGTCAGAATATAATCCTATTTTCCTTGTTAGGCTTCTGTTCCAATGGATGGTCCAGTCTTCAGCCAAAGCATCATTAAATGTGGAAGCTGGATTGAAATTTTTGAAGTCTTCTAAGCCGTGTGGACCAGAAACATTAAAACCCGAGATTATCAGTCCCTCATCCCAGACCCACTGAAGCAGAGTCTGCATTTAACAAGATCCCAAGGCCATGTGTATACTTTTAAGACCGAGAAGCACTGACACAACTGACAAGTCCCACATGTTCATGGGCATCATTAAAGTAGCAAAACCAACTGCTTCCTGGACTGCTTCCTAGAGGTCCTGAATGGGTAGGTTTGTGTGGGGCCCAGGCTGCCACGTGGTGGAGAAATTCATGGGCTGGGCCAGGGACGACTGAAGAATGATGTTCAAACCTACTACCCTGCTCACGCTATCTGCTCACATCCCTCTAGTGACAGGGAGCTCACCACCTGGCAGATAGCTCAGTACATCATGAGGCAGCTGTCACTGATGTCATCTGAGCAAGCCTGAGCCTCCCCAACCTGAGGGTACAAAGAGGCTGACTTTAAACTTTAAAGCCTCCATGTTTACCTGGAGGACCTCAGCCATGCCTCCTCCCCAGTCTGCCTGCTTTTTCCTGGATGTCCCCTGTACGTCCTGCTGATGAATATGCAGATATTGCTCTATTCTCTTCTTTGCAAGAACACTTCCTTCAGCAGTTCTTGTTTATTCCAACAATGCTGTGGCCTTATTCCCCTTCCTCTTTCAGTAAAAAAAGCCCAGAAGATTCCCGTGGGTGGAGTATCTCTGAGGCATCACCTGTCCTTTGCAATCAGCCAGACTCTGAATGCCAGTTTGGCTCAGTTTGGTTGCAGCTGCGTCTCTTGAGAAGTCTGAACTCTTTTGGAAAGTGTCAGAAATGGACTGCACACTGGTTCAAGTAAAAAGATTTCTGAGGTTTCCTTATTGGACTACACATTCCCTGGAGGAAAATGGTTATGTTTTTAAAAAGTTTCATAGTCAAATAGTTTAGGAAACACGATTAAACAGCTTTCTGAGTCCTGAAGTTCTTAAAACCTTGACTATGTAATTATGCGTGTCACTCTCAGGAAATTGAGGGCATGTGTGAGGCAAATGAATCACTCCCTCAAATGTATTTGCCCACAGAAACCATTGTTGGAAAAGTACCTGCCATGATTTGTGCAAGGTGGAATTCACTTAGAGAAACACTGACTTAACTGCTGCGAAGAGCCAGCATTTGAAGGAGGTGGAGGAACCTAGTGATTCGGGCAACTGGGCCTTTACACCCAGTCCCTGGGGAGGCCAAGCTGGTGAGCATCTGGGTGAGGCTGGCTCCTGCACATTGGGGGACGGCGCTGTATCTGTGTGTTGATCTGGGATCATCAGGGGACTTGGTGAGAAAAACAAACTGGATCCCAAATCTGGACAAGCAGAGAGGTTGTTTCCTTTTATTTCTTGGCCAAAAAATAGTTGTTTTTCTAATTTACATGGGGGAATAAGTACTTACTGTAACATTTCAAAAAATTAAGAATGCAGTTGTATAGAAAAAATATTTTTTTTCATTTTTATCTTTTGGCTCTATAAACTGATTTTATTCAGTACTATTGCAAAGGAGAAGGAGGCTTAAAATAGAACTTAGCTGAATTCCAAATACAGTAAAGTTATCTGTTGATTTATGTCCAATGCACAGAGTGAGGGGGCCAATGGATGGAAAGTTACTACTCAAAGGAAATCCCAAGGGTAGAGGGTTCTTGTTAAAGACAGGCCAAAGATTTATACATCAAAGGTTGGTGATGAGGAACGTGATCATATATCAAGGTAGAGATTTTCACTAAACTTGCAGTAAGATTCTTGCCACAATTTGGCAAACAGATGGAGGACAGCACCAAAGGATGAGGCCTGGTCAAAAACAGGACTCAGAGGAGCCTATCTAAAGTTTGACTATCAAGGAGAGAGGCATTTACAATTCAAATTTTAAAGATATCATTTTTCTTTCTGCTTTTATGATTCTTTGTCTTTAACCATTGTTATTTTAATTATTATGTGTCTTAGTATGGGACTATTTGTATTCCTCTTGTTTGGGACTCTCTGTGCTTCATGGACTTGTAAGTCTATTTCTTTCACTAGATAGGGGAAGTTTTCTGTTATTATATCTTCAAATAGGTTATCAATTACTTGATTTATCACTTCTCCTTCTGGCACCCCCATATTGTGAATGTTGGTATGTTTGAAATTGTCCCAAAGGCTACTTATACTATCTTTATAATTTTGGATTATTTTTTATTTTTGCTCTTCTGATTTGGTGTTTTTTTGCTTCCTCAAATGCCAAATCATTGATTTGATTCTTAGAATCCTCTACTGTACTTTTTATTTCCTGTAAGTTATTCCTGTAAATTATTCTTTATTTCAGTTAGTGTATGCTTAATTTCTGACTGGTCCTTTTTAATGTCTTTGAAATTCTCACTAAGATCCTTGAAAGTCTCACTAAGTCCCTTGAAGCTCCCATAAGTCCCTTGAAGCTCTCATTAAAATACTTGAGCAACCTTGATCCCCAGTAGGGGGCATGCAGGAGGCAGCTCATCAATGATTCTCTCTCTTCATTGGTGTTTCTATCTCTCTATCCCTCTCTCTTCCTCTCTGAAATCAATAAAAATATTTTTTAAAAAATACTTGAGCAACCTTATGACCATAATTTGGAATTCTGTATCCAGAAGTTTGCTTGCTTCTATTTCTTTCATTTGTGATGTGTGTTTGTTTGTCTCTGCATTTTGGCTAGTTCCCTGTTTGTTTCTATGTATGAGGTTGAGTTGCTATGTCTCCTGGAGTTGGCACAGTGGCCTTCTGTAATAGGTGTCATTTAGGGCCCAATAACTCAGCCTTCCCAGTCATCTGAGCTGGGAACTCTAGTTGAACACCTGTGTGGGCTGTGTGCGCAGTCTTGTTGCAGTTGAGCCTTGATTGCTGTTAGCATCACTGGGATGAATTGAGCAGGCCAGTTGGCTATGAGGACTTGGCACTAAGGTGGAAGAGCTGCTGTGCAGGAAACACCCCTATGAAGCAGGACTTGCTTCAGTTGTGCTTTGGTGCTCACTGAGTCTTTCCCTTGAGATTGTCACTTGTGAATATGTAGAGTTGTAATCTGGTATGGTCTGAAGCTTTGAGAAGGATGTGTATAAAATATGAAACAAAATTCCAATAGAGACAAAAGAATGGTTTTATCCTTGTGGTTGGATACACGTAAGTTTAGCATTAAGATGTGAAATGTGCATTTAATTTTGGAAGGTGAAATATACAGGAAACAGGATCCCAATGCCCTTCAGAAGTCATTGGCACATTACACACACACACACACACACACACACACACTTGCATGGATAGGAACTGCTGGTCCCCCAGCTTGAATAACTGTAATTTGACAGCCTTTACTTGAAAATGAATTTGAAAAAGAAAGCAGAGAAATCTACTCCACAATAGAACAGAGAGTTTTTAAAGTCCTCCTAGTTTGTCCCCAAATTATTACCGTATAATAATTAGGTGCAAATATTTACTGTTCATTAGTTTGCTTTAAAAGAACTTTCTTAGAGCTTACTCAAGATTAAAAACTCCAAGATAATATTCTAAACTAAGCCTAGTATACACAATTGGCTGAAAATTAAGTAGAAATATAAGTTCAATATATACTGGCCCCCTTTTTAAAACAAAATGTGTTCAACTAGACATGACCTACATGTTCTTTTTCCCAAACTGAACAATACACATTGAGCATCAGTTTGTTTAAGTTCTGGGACATGCATCTGTCAGCTTTTTACTCTGTTATTTGTATGAAGTTGTTTTATATCTTTGCAATCAATGGGAAAGCTTCAGCTAATACCACACTAAATAAGGGAAACCATAAGTAAGAGGAAACTATACAAATAACTAGAATATGGAAACATGATATAATTGTATTCTATCTAGGTGTGGAATTCTGTCTAAGGCCTACTCTCTCTCTGTTAACATGAGAGATTATAAATTGTTAAGGAGACATTAAAGACACAGCTGCACCAGACTGGTACCTGCTAATCAGAGAATTTGAAGGAGAGTTGAAAGTGCGAACTTTCTCACACTGCGCATCCATATGATGTTCCTGTGCCAGTAAACTGTCTAAATCATCTTGGTACCAGCTTGAGGACCCTCTGTGCTTCACTCCATGCTGCTGGGTTCCTGGGCAAACAGTAACTGAGAAGTCCACTGTGCTGGGCCCTGATCCAGGACTGGAGACCCAAAGCTGCACTAGGGGAAGTCGGTATCAGGTGAGTGGGGTCATGCAAAGTCATGTGGAGACAGACATATGGGCTGTGAGGTCACAGACAAGGCACCTATGCCAGGCAGAAGGCTACCTGAATTCTTTGAAGGAGTTGTTTCCAGGCAAGGAGGGTGATAAAAGGCCTCTAGGAAGGGTCAGCAAGAGCAAACCCCTAGAGGAGGCTCTTGCATGAAATAGGGAGGGGTGTGTGTCCATGTGTGTTTGGTGGGGAGAGGTGGAAGGGCAAGGGGTGGCAGGAACATAAGGACAAGGGAAGTGGGGACAATAGGGAAAGGTGTGGCTGCAGAGGAAACCAGGATGAAAGCTGCTGATGGTAGATGGTAGGAGGGGCCAGGCTGGGACAAGCAGGCACTGGAGGAGGCTGCTGGGGCCATCCAGGTACAGGGTCATGGAAACCTAGTCAAGGATGGTGGTGCAAATGGGGAGGTGGGTGTGGATGAGTCTTCAAGAGGTTGATGGGAGGGAGCCACTCAGAACCTCTTTCCTAAAGCCCTGAAGAGCTAAAGGATCCCCTCCCATGCCCCTGCTCCCAAACTCAGGCACAGAAGAGTCTCCATGCTTGTCTCTTCCCCTTCCTTCCCCTCCACATTCTCCCATCAGCTTGTCTCCTCCATCTGTGCCCAGAGATCTGTCAGATTCAGAACCTCAGTTACCGGGGCTGTGTAACACAGAAACAACTCAAACTCCCCTCCCCTATAGAGAAATCCCACAGGGAAAATGGTTGAAATCTGTGGCCTTCCCTCAGGTCACTGCTGTAAGTAAAAGAAGCAGTCAGTTTCCTTCATCTTTACATCTTCCACCCAGCCCCATGCTGGGCATGTGGAGGCCTTCAGTAATTACAATGGGCGAATGGATGGAGGGACTAATGGGACATCTTACTCATCTTATACCACATATGCCTGGCTTGGTGCCTAGCACATAGTAGGTGCTTATCAAATTAAACAAATAACTAAATGAATGAATGAGGAAGGAGAGAAGAAAGGTGATAAAGAAGGAAATAACTGTTTTCTCACTTTAATATCCCCAAGGCTTAGTATACTGACTGGAATAGAATAGTCAATCAACAATATTTGAATTTGTGCTGTAGGGAAGGAAGGAAGGAAGGAAGGAAGGAAGGAAGGAAGGAAGGAAGGAAGGAAGGAAGGAAGGAAACAAGGAAGGAAGGAAACAAGGAAGGAATAAGGAAGGGAGGGATTGAAGAGGGAAAGGAGGAGGAAGAGAGGCAGGAAAGGAAGGTTGGATTGAAAGAAAAAAGTAGCCTGCTTACTTTTGTGTTTCTCCAGGCCTAGCCAGTGCCTGGCACATAGTAGGTGCTGGGTTCATGCATGCTGAATGTTAAAAAGTTGTTTCAAGGGCTCAGTGTCCCAGATCGGCCTCTTTTCTGTCTGACTGATGCTTCCCATGGATCCCAGCATTGTGGGTGACCTTGCATCTACCCTCCCAGGTCGGTGAGCAGATCCATGCCTGCTATGCACAGACTGTGGCCTAATGCAGTCCCACACAGCTGCCCTAGCTCATTGCTCCTCAGGGGCCAGCCTGGATGGTCACCTGCACTGCATGATGCACTGGGAGTCCACCATCAGCCACCAGGTGATGAGAAGATTATCGCAGGAACTGGGGTTCCCTCCATCAGGTTGTGGTAGGAATGATGAGGACTAGGTGTCTGGTGCATTGGACAGTGTCTCACCCTTAGGTTTTGGGTGCAAAGTGACTTTGGAATCTGTCAGACCTCCATTTGCACTCCAGACCCACCATTTCCTACCTCTGTGGCCGCAGGCAAGCTCTCATACTTGTGGGCCTCAGTTTCCCCATCTATCAAATGGGAAGACTCGAGAGGAGACATTTGTGTGGAGCTTAAACAAGAGAATGTGTATAAAGCACCTACCATAGTGCTAGATTTTCATTTATTCAGCAAATGCTTATGAAGTGCCGATTGTATGTCAGGTGCTGTCCGTAGTGTCCTGGAAGGCCAGGAATACTTCAGTGACCCACTCAGACATCTCTGTTCTCACAGAGCATTCAGTTTAGGGGCCCAAAGCAGGAGTTGGTTCTCTTCCCTAGGGATATGTCAGCCATCAATTGCCACACTAGTCCTGCATAACAAGCTACTTCTAAAGGGCAATGCCTTCCAACATCATCCTTTTCCTTCTCCTCCTGAGTCTCTGGGTCAGAGGGCAGTTCTGCACTGAAGGTCAGCTAAAACATCTGTTGACCTTCATGGGGCTCTCCCACATGCCTGGGGTGATGTGGCTCAACTCCATGTGTCATCCTCCAGAGGGCTAACCTGTGGATGTTATCATAGTGAACTCTGATCCTAATAAGAGAGATACACAAGCTCTTTTAAAATCTCTGCCCTGGGAACTTTGCTAACATCCCATTGGCCAAGGCAGGTCACATGACCAAACCTAGCATCAGAGTAGACAGGAACTACTAGAAGTTACAGGGCAAAAGGCTCATATGCAGAGAAGGGAGTAAAAAATTGGTCCAGTCATACAATCAGTTACGCTGAGTCTAACTAAGATGTCAGTCAGAGTCTCAAGCACAGAGCAGTTACAGATCGGGGTTTCTGGTTATAGGGGTGGAAAGTGGAGGCCCAGAAGCTGGGATGGCTTCTGAAGAGGCTCCAGGGAGCAGAAAGTGAGACCTCTGCCCCTTTCCTTTGACAGATAGGAACCTGAGGCCTTAAGAGGGGACTTGCTGATTTCAGGAACAGAGATAAAACTCCGCTTCCTGACTCCCAGCCCAACAGCCCTCCTGAACTCAGTGCAGGGCCCTGAGCCTCAGTGATGCAGCCTCCCCAGGGCTCCCTCCTGCCTCTTTGACTCCCAGTCCTCCCAGAGCTGCCTTCTGGCCTCCAGAGCATCCTCCTGCAGAGGGACTCCAGCAGCAGCTCACAGGTGACCTGCCCGAGGCCCTTGCCCCTCCCTGCTACCTGGAGTAACAGTGAACTTGGATGTCCATCATCTACAGATCACCTATGTGTTAGCTTTTATACTAGTATTTAAATTGAGATTTTAGTTAGACAAGTATCATATGAATCAACTTTCCCTGTAAAAAATATTAAAATATTGCAGAGAAAGTTAAATTAGGCTTTGGCCATTATTAATCCCCAATTTCCTCCCTAGAAATAGCACTGCGATCATCAGTTTGCCATGTACATACACAGAAGTATGAAGACAGGATGCAGAAAATACATTGCAAGGTTAGCCAATCTCAAAATTCCTACAGAAATATGTATTGTTCAACAACTTTCCATTACATTCAGTTTAACGAGAGGCTAATTCAGTCTCAAGCAACATTATTTTATAAAGCAAAGTGCAAAAAGTGTGCATATTATGTCACTTTTGTGTAAAAAGAAGACATATTAATATATACATTATTTGTCTCTGTTTCGGGAACTATGGAAGGATAAGCCAGAAGCTAATCATATGGTTACTTACAGAGGTGCGGGAGGGAAAGGAGGTACGTTTCCCTGAATGTACTTTGTTTGCTAGTTTTGACTTTGGGTTTAGGTAAGTTTTTTACATCCTATAAAATAATTTAATAAGAAAATTTTTTTTTTTATTAAACATGGCTCAGTGGTTCAGCATTGACCTATGAATCAGAAAGTCAGCGTTCAATTCCAGGTTGGGGCACATGCCTGGGTTGTGGGCTCGATACCCAGTTCGGGGCATGCAGGAGGCAGGTGATCAATACTTTTCTCTCCTCATTGATGTTTCTATCTCTCCCTCTCCCTTCCTCTCTGGAAGCAATAAGAATACATTTTTAAAACAAAATTAAAAAGCAGAAACATTTGACAGTAACAGTAAGTGAAGTTGGTGACATCACGACACAAAGTAAAAATAACTTCAACTGACATAGACTTCTACTGTCCGTTCTTGATGGGTAATGGCCTAAGGGTACAAAGAACCATGAATAAACCTTTAGATATGTAATCCGGAGACTTTTCCTTAGTACTTGGTGTGTAGTTAATCCTTGAAGCAACATGGGTCTGAACTACACAGGTCCACTTACACATGGATTTTTTTTCAATAAATATATACAATCCTATAAGTGTATACATATTCTTTTCTTAAAAATATACTTTATGGATTTTTTACAGAGAGGGAGGGAGGAATAGAGAGTTACAAACATCAATCAGCTGCCTCCTACACACTACTCCCTACTGGGGATGTGTCCGCATCCAAGATACATGCTCTTCAGAATCGAACCTGGATCCTTCAGTCAGCAGGTCGACGCTCTGTCCACTGAGGCAAACAAATCAGGGCCGTATATATATTCTTTTTGGTTTTCTCACTAACTCTTTTCTCTAGCTTACTTTATTGTAAGAACACAGTATATAATGTACAAAATGATCTAATCATCTGTTTATGTTACCAGTAAGGCTTCCGGTCAATAGTAGCCTATTCAGAGCTAAGTTTTTGGGGAAATCAATGTTATACTTGGATGCTTCAGTGCTCCTCCATATTGTTCAAGCATCAGCTGTACATCTAACTACTTTTGAAAATTGATCCATAATAGTCAACCACTTGGAAATAAAATGCTTTGTTTGGCCTGTTCCTTATGTTGTTAACTAATACTGAACTTTAAAAAAAAAGTATGTGCACATAATTTTAGATGATGAAAGGTATTCTTCTCTCATTTAAATTTCTTAGTTCTCCCTCTGCAGTGTCAACTGCCATTCTTCCTAGTTGCTCTCTGGATTGCCCTATGCATTTACATGCACATAGTAGGCCAGACACAAATGGGATGCATTTCCAGCTTCAGTTATACCTCATAGGATTGTTTTAGCAAAAAAAAAAAATTTTAAAAATATTCATCCTACAAAGTGAAAGAGGGTTTCTTCGAAAACGACAACAAAACCCAATTGCACATTGACAGGTCCAGGTAGAGGATGTTCTTTTCAGTGAGGACAGGAGAGGACCAGGAGGAGGAGGGAGAATCTATAAAGAGAGAATCCGCTGTGAGGAGTTGGGGTGTAATTGTTCTTTTCTTCCCCCCCCCCCCTGCAGTGAGCAGTGGAGCCACTGGAGGTGTACACAATGAACCTGCACTGCATGGAGATGTACGTGCAGAGGTGTGAACACATGTACTGGTACAACATGCCCACCAACCTGGAGGAGCTGAGCAGCATCTTGCACAGGTGGCTGGCGCTTGGGCAGGGCTGGGTCTGTAGGGCATCATGGCAATGGCAGAGTGTAGGCTCCAGGGAGCCCAGCTGGAACTGCAGGCTCTGCAATTGGCACCATGTCCACCTGGGAACTTATTCCAGCTCACACTGACCATCATATAGCAATCATAGTAATGGTAACAATAGAGGACATTTGCTAAGCACTTACTGTATTCCAGGCTCTTTCCTGAGTCCTTCAGTAAATAATGTCATCTCACTTGTCCTTCACAACATACCAAGGTAGTATTATCACTTTCTAGAGGAAATGGAGTGTCAGAAAGGTTCCTCACTGCTAAAAGCCCACAGCTGGGCAGTGGCTGGGTGGGAACTCATCCCCAAATCTCTCTGAATCTAGAATCTGTGCTTTATGACATTAAGCCAAGATCTGGGGCTACTTATGACTTTTCATTAAAATTCATTATTGTTTTTATTTCTTAAAACAGGAAAGTAACCCAGGCTTATTAAAAAAACTAAATCCACCAAGGAAATCAGAAGCTCATAGGCATGAAGAGAAGAAGATAGTGTGTCCCTGGATGTTGGCATGTGGGGCCACCTGGTCACCGGCAGGAAGCTGGTGAGGACTGTGTTGAGAATGGTGGTCACAGGCTCCAGCCCAGGTGACACTGTCCCCTATCTTACACAGATGTGGCTCCATGGGCTTCCTGGGCAAATGGGGAGGCCAGGTTGGTAGGGAAAGCAGCAGGCCCACAACACTGGTGGTGGCTGCAGACAGCAAGAAGGAACGTCAGTGTGTTGGTCAGGGGTTTCTGGGCTAACCTTCCATCCCAGGACTCACTCACTCTCCACCTCCTGTCCACCTGCACACCTTTCCACTCACCCATTCATCCATCCATTCACTTATTTATCAGTTCATCTCTCCTTTAAAGAATTTTTTATTAAAGTATAGTTGGCATTCAATATTATATTAACTTCAGTTGTACAGCATAGTGACTTGACATTTATAAACAGTACAATGGGATCATCACAATAAATCTAGTTACCATCTATCACTATGCAAAGCTAAGAGCATACCCTGCTGGAGGGGCCTGAGAAAGCTGCTTGTGCCCTGAGCCCCCCCCCCCCCCAACACACACACACATGGGTGACTCTGGTCATTAAGGATTATTCTCTTCCTTCCAGCTGTCAAGAAATTCTCATGGTATAAGAGTTGCTGTGCTCCCCTGCCAGGACCTCCAAACAAGCTCTCTGAAGCCAATTTACTTTGCACATTCCCGGCACAGAATGCGTTTCATTGTGTTTTCAGATTGAACCTGCCCGTTGTTTTTACTTGGATTTCTACACGCAGAACACACTGGAATTAACTGCATGTGGGATAAGGGGTCTTGCTAAAGTTGTCTTCAGTTACTGTTCATTTTTGCTGCTTCATGGTGAGGATGTGGAAAAAGTTTTGGGTGACTAGAGGAAATAAAAATGGGAGTATCCATATATGATGCAATTATACTTGAAAAGACACTGGAAAATATACTACTGGTCAAGAGTACCCAGCCAATCAGGCTGGGCGTTTCACACAGGAAAGGAAATAAAGCAGCTGCTCACGATTGTCCTGCTAGCGTGGTCTTTTAAGAAACTGGACAGTGATTTCCCGAAGTTCTGGGGACCAGTGGGTAAAGCACAGGCAACCACTGCATCAAAAGCCACATAAGAAGGGTTCTGAAATGTCTGGACTTTTAAAAGCGAGGAATCAAAGTATGAGGGGAAATGGCAGCAAACCGTATCAAGACAAACCTACTCAAAGAAGAAAACAGTGGGTTCCCCAGCCACGTGGCCAAGCAGCACAGTGCCTTGAAGAAATATGATAAAAACAAACTTCATCCCAGAAACCAGGATATTTTACTGTGGACCTCTTTCATGAAGAAGACCTTTTATCTTTGACAAAAACCACGGTGCCATGATCCCTTTTAATAAAGACACAGAGTGCTTTAAGTTTGTCTAATGTTCAATCCATGTTGACATTTTCCCAATTGCCTTAAAATGTCTTTTTTGGTTGGTTTTGTTAAGTTCGTGTTGCAGGAAAAGAGAATCAAGCCGATCAGAAAGGGAAAAAGAGGTTTTAATCCATATTCTTGGGTGAAACCCAGGAGCCCCAGAGACAGGGCCAGTGAGTTTGCGCCAACAGGGAGGGGCGGCACTTCTTTTATACAGGTTTAGTGAGGGGCCCGAGGCCTGAGTTGAGGAAGTTCCTGCCACAGGGGGCTGGCAGGGCATTCAGGAATGAGTCAGTATATGTGTGGGGGTCATTGTGGATTCAGGGAGGAGCTGTATCTGTGTCTGGCACGCTGATCTGTAAGAAATTCCAGGGAGGGTCGATTATCTCATCACACATCTGCATGTATCCAATCCTGGGCTCTCTCCGACCGAACAGGTTTGTTCACATCAGCAACAAAGGGATCCCACACCTATAATGCTTTTTAGGTAAAATCCAGTTTGACCTAAGGGCACTGTCTGCCCTGGTGGTGGGATGTGGCAATGACCTGGGTGTGGGGCATTTAGGACCACTCTCAAGGTAATAGCCCCTCCTTTGTTCTCTTTATCATGCACCCAAGAGGCAGCTCCATGCCCTCCCCAAACTGCAGACAGCCCTCCAGGGCACCCAGTGGGGCTGATTTTCTTCTTTGAGCCTGAGAAAGACTCAAGGTCACCTCCCAAGTATGGAAACTTGTAGTGCTGCCTATTCCAGCTCAAGTTATTTAAGACTTTACTCACTGCCTTGGAGGGTAGGGCTGGGGGTAAAGTGGTGAAGAGGTCTCTGGCATGGGGCCAGGGGGGCTTGGGGCAGTTCCTCAGCCTTAATCCTACCAGCTGATCTTAGCCTTTAATAACATTAGCTGTTGGAGATTTAGATCCCAGCAAAGAAAAAGAGACCAATTACCACCAAGCTTCTTTGCCTCCTGTCCTTTTCCAGCTTCTGTAGGGTCAAAGGCAAATGGCTGAAATGTATGCCACCGAGTCTCAGAAAGATGGTACAGGTTATTCAATCCAGGCTTCCAAGCAGCAGGAGCCCTTCTTTGCTTTCAAAATAAGTTATTCAATTTTTTTACTAGAGAGAGGAAGGGAGAGAGAAGGGTGGCGAGAAACATGGATATGAGAGAGAGAGAGAGAGAGAGAGAGAGAGAGAGAGAGAGAGAGAGAGAGAAGAGAGAGAGGGAGAGAGAAAGAAACATTGATCAGTTACCTCCCAGCCACGCCCTGATGGGGTATGGAACCTTCAACCCCAGTGTGTGCCCTGAGCAGAATGGAACCTGCTTTTGCTGCAACTGAGCCTCACTGGCCAGGGCAGGAGCCCTTCTTTGAATGAGAACTAACACCTATACAAGCAAGTGCTCCAGTGACCCAAATCCACATCTCGGGGCTCCAAATCCTCCTCCCTCTGTGGTTCACGTGGCCTCTGTGCAGCCCTCTTCAGGGCAGACCTTAGGATTCTCATTGTTCGCACAGCCCCGTGCATTTCATCACCACCCTCTCTCTGTTGGGAGTTTTGCCTTCCGTTGCACTTTATTTTCAGTAGAAAGAGTCTTGTTGCCTTAGTACAATTAGATAACAAGTGTACAGAGCTAATAATAGCTGGTATTTTAGGACTTACCATGTGTCGTGTATTTCTCAGGGCTGCTGTATTTCCCTGCCAGGCTGAGGGGTCAGGAGGCTGACAGTGTGACTCACAGCTGTTCTTATCTGGGCTTCCATCTCCACCCAGAGACCCACAATATCTAAGATTCATTTAATAATATTTATTGAGTTTTTGGTGAGTGCCAGCCATTTCTTAGTGATCCTCTGCTCCACAGGTGGGGAACGTCCTGCCTGCGGTCCATATAAGGCCCCCAAATCATTTGGTCTGGCCCTCCCAAGGCATAGGGGTAATTTAAAGGTTTGACCAAATTGCAGCAGCCTAGTTGTCAATAATTCCATTTCATTTTGTATGACCCTCAAAGGATGTTATAAATATCCAAATGGCCCTTGGCAGAAAAAAGGGTCCTCACCCCTGTAATGTAATGTATTTACACTTCAATATAGTCCCTGGAACACTCCCTAAAAATCCAATTACTTCCCCTTTCCACCACTTAAAAGAAATCACAAGTTATCCAATACTTGGGTACATTAATCAAATTACAAAAATGTCGTCAATCTCATGTGAAAACAATGATTCTTGTGAACACAATTGCTTTCTTCCCATTGGTAATTAGAGTAGCATCTTTTCCTGTTTCTTTGCCCTTTAATTTTCTTTGCCATAAATAAGCTCTTCCTAAAATTGTTCATATTTCTATTGCATAATCCATTAATTTTATTATCTGCAAGTGTAGATTTTTCATTGCATTCTAAAAACAAATTACTTTCTGACTAAAATGACAGATATGACATGCTGACAGTAAATTCCCTCATGTTCTGTAATATAGCAGAAACAGTCTACGCACTAGCAAGTACTGACACATTATTGTTGGCCAAAAGGCAGAGCTCGTCTCCTTCCAGCCTCTGGTCAGAGCTTGCCCATCTGTCAGTTAGCACGTCATCTTGTTTTATGTATGTTTCCATTTAAAGACATCTTAGTTGTGACTGGCTTCTTTCACTTAGCATAACATGTTAAAGTATTATGTGTGCTATATTCTACTGTATGGGTACACCACATTTTGTTTACCCATTCATCAGTTGATGAGTATTTGGGTTGTTTCCGGTTTGAGGCTCTTATGAATAACGCCGCTATGAACATTGTGTACAAGTTTTTGTGTGTGAACATGTTTCCATTTCTTTTGGCTATGTGCCTACAAGTGGAACTTCTGGACCATCTGGTGACTCTCGTTTTCCAATGTGGCCCCCCTATTTTACATTTCCACCAGCAATGTACGAGGGGTCCGATTTTTAAACATTCTCATGAATGTTTTTTATTTTATTTTATTTTTTTAATCTTTAATTTCTTTATTGGTTCAGGTATTACAAATGTGTCCTCATCCTGCCATTAATCCCCAACCTCCCCCACGCCCCCACACTCATGTTCTCATCCCCCTGTTGTCCATGTCCATTGGTTTGGCTTATATGCATGCATACAAGTCCTTTGATTGATCTTTTCCCCTTACCCCCACCCTCCCCTACTTTCCCTCTGGGGATTGATAGCATGATTGCTGTTTCTGTCTTTGGATCTGTCCCTGTTCATCAGTCTATGTTGTTCTCCATATTCCACAAATGAGTGAGATCATGTGGGATTTATCTTTCTCTGACTGGCTAATTTCACTTAGCATAATGCTCTCCAGTTCCATCCGTGCTCTTGCAAATGGCAAGAGCTCCTTCTTTTTTTACCGCAGTGTAGTACAGTATTCCATTGTGTAGATATACCAGGGTGTGTGTTTTTTTTTTGACTGCATTTCTGTGAAATGTCCCTCCGCCCACCCCCCATAGGCATATCCCTGGAGGCCTATCCCTACAAATGCAGATTAGTGACTGCCTGGGGGTAGGGCAGGAGGAGAGGGAGGGGGCACTGGGAAAGGGAGGTGACTGTTAATGGGTGTGGGTTTCAAGTCCTACAATTGGCTCGTCTCTGAGGGGGCGTGGATAGGCCCTGGGGTGCAGGGCTGGACTTTAGGGCGGACCCCAGCCAACTTAAAACCCCGCTGAGGCGTGGTGGCCCACGCTGTGGTGGCTGTTACGCGTGGAGGCATGGAGGAGTGCGCTAGCCTCTGCCGCTTGGGCTCTTCGCGGGGATGTCGGTGTCGTCAGGAGCGCCAGGGCCCAGCTGAGAAGGCAAAGGCTGAGGGCAAGCGGTGTCCTCAGAAGCGCCAGCGCCCAGCTGAGATGGCTAAGGCAGAAGGCAACCGGTGTCGTCAGGAGCGCCAGGGCCCAGCTCAGACCGCAGCGGCCCAGGGCAAGCCGGCCCCGGCACTAAAGCCCCTCGAGGCGGACGCGGCAGCGCGTTGCTGTGCGGGGAGTGGAGGAATCCCGAGCCCCAGGCCGCCCCCGCACTGCTCGCTGCAGGACCTGCCTGTGGAGATGCTGGTGGAGATCTTCGGCTCGCTCCCCGGCACCGATCTGCCCAGCCTGGCCCTGGCCTGCACCAAATTCCACCACATCCTGCACACCGACAGCATCTGGAGACGGCACTGCCGCGAGGAGTTCAGCCTTCGGGAAAACTTGCAGAACCTGGAGACTTATCAAGAAGTCTATGCGAAGCTGCTCCACCCATACAGACACATTTTGGGATTGTGGCAGCTAGATACTGAGCACTATAGAACACTGCTGAATGTCGTGGTGGACGGCGTAGGCATTACTGGTTGGACGTACGGGCCTTGCCTTAACTCCCATGTGGATGGCCCAATGCAATTCAAGCCCTCGTTCAGAATTCGCCTGACGGAGACGAAATCAGCCGAGGTGGAGTGCATGGAAGGCCGCCACAGCAGGCCCCACAGCCGCCACATGCAGATTTGGAAGAACAGGTTCAGCACCCAGTGCAACAAGACAGACCACCTTAAGGATTTACCAACGCGGCTTAGGGAGGAATGGGGCAGGTGCTGGCTGGGAAGGACAGACTGCGGTATGACTGCCTGACCTACCGCCGCCTCTACCTCCTGCCCAACCACCCGGACGACCTCATCAGGCCAGGCCTCTTCCAAAGCAAATACCATCGCTTTGGCGTAATGATTGCCATGCTCAGCTTCCATGGGGAGTATGCCAGGCTCACGAACATCACGGGAAGAGATCCACCTCATGCGCCGCATCCAGCTGGGAGATGGCAAGATCTTCCGCAACTTCAACAAACTCTACCGCGTGGTCCTGGAGATTGAGGATCAGGTGATCCGGGAGCAAGAAGACGGGACTGAGGAAAGCGGGGGCCATGGCTGGCAGAGCCCTGCCCGGCCCAGCGTCGGGGAGTCCGGGGCTGCAGCTTTGGAGGAGCAGCCTGTTCCGTTTGTTCTGCCTGTGCGCTTGCGCTCCAGACGCCAGAACTACCCCTGAACCTGCAGGATGTGTTTCTATGGCATGAACATTGCTACCCCATGTGGCTCAGGCCACGCCATGCGCTTCCATGGAGTCTTCATCCTGTTCGATGAGAACCACTTGGGGTTCATCTGTCTGGAGACGAAATACTTCACCCTGTTCGGCAGAGTCCAGAACACCTTCCAGAATGTGGAGGCGCCATCCCCGCGGGCCTTCCTGAAGATGCTCAAGAACATTGGGTCCCGACCCCGTAGGAGGAGCAGCTTGCATGCACTTTGAAGATTTGACCTTCTAACCAGGTTACCCACCTTTTGTTTTTTGAATCCTCACCCAAGGATATTTTCCCATTGATGTTTAGAGAGAGTGGGGGAGAGAGGGAAAGACAGAAATAATCGATTTGAGAGAAACACATCAGTTGTCTCCTGCCCAAGCCCGGACCAGGGCCAGGCTGGGTAGGGGCCACCAATTGAGGTAGAAATAAACCTTAGACCAGTGGTCTCAACCTTCCTAATGCTGCGACCCTTTAATACAGTTCCTCGTGTTGTGGTGACCCCCAATTTCATTGTTACAAATTGAACATAATTAAAGCATAGTGATTAATCACAAAAGAAATAAATAAACACATCTTAGTTAATATATATTGTTTATTTATTAACATTAAACTCATGGCCAATAGCAATAGAGCTCATTCCTTAAGGAAGCTTATCTAACTGATACATTATCTCCAGAAAGCATAGCTAGTGCTTTGGCACTAAGGCTGCGGGGTATTTTAAACAGCAGGGCCACAGGCTCCTGGGATGGCATCTTCAAAGACAAATGGGGACTGTTCTCGTTCCTCACGGGACTCTGAAGAAAAGAAGGAACATGGGGGAAAGGCAGAAAGCAGCTCCTCAGACTCCAGCAGTAGTGGTGAAGATGCCAGCAGTTCCAGCTCATATTCTTCGAGGGTGGGGAGGGGGGCAGGGGACACACCTCTGACTCAGACTCCAACTGAGCCTTGTTCATTTCTAGGTGGCGGGACAGAGAACTTCCCAACAGAAGTCTTTGGCATCTGTGTACACTGCAGGGCTCTTCTCCCTGTCCCTGTTTATTGCTTTACTTCTTCCTTCCTTTCCCCTCCTCCTCCTCAATACAGAGTAGGACGGGTTGGCAAGCGGGGAATTGGGACAGAACTCTCAATATCAGGTCCACACACCTGGGAAGAGAGGTCCCTGCTGGAAGGAGAAATATATCTGAGCCTTTACTGGGTCCCCCTACACCAGTGATGGTGAACCTTTTGAGCTCAGCGTGCCAGGATTTTGAAAAACCCTAACTTAATTCTGGTGCCGTGTCACATATAGAAATTTTGTGATATCTGCAACCATAGTAAAACAAAGACTTATATTTTTGGTATGTATTTTATATATTTAAATGCCATTTAACAAAGAAATCAACCAAAAAAATGGGTTAGCGTGTCACCTCTGACACACGTGTCATAGGTTCGCCATCACTGCCCTACACCATCAGTACCACTCCCTCTAGGAGCCCCAAGCAATGAAGGATCTTGAAACAAACAGATGATTGGGCAGCTGTGAGGAGCACACTGCACTGGACTGTGTATTTGTGAAGAAATAAGTTTTGCTTTCCTCATTTTCTGTCTTCCAGAGGTGGTCGGGGGGCCACTCTGAGCCTGTGACTCCTACATTCTCTGTAAGAACTCTACCTCTGGACTCTCACACTACATCTGGTGTGAGAAAGGAGTTGCCATTCTTTATGTGAGAGTGGGCAGCATCATGTAGCAGGCAATGCTTATACATGTATATTTAACTCTGACATCTCTATGAGACTTTCTTACTAATTTCAAATAAAATTATATTTTCTAAGTTTAGCTGTTTCATTTGAATGAGGGCCTCCATGGAATAAATGTTTTATAATTTGGAGCACTGCTTCTCCAAGTAGTGTCTGCATTTGTTCTTGGAAAAACCTAAATTCCTTCCTTTTGCTCCAGGTTCAAGTGAATCTCCTATTTAGCTTTCAGGGTTGATGGATGTATGAGTGGATGTATGAATGAAGAGATAGATAGATAGATAGATAGATAGATAGATAGATAGATAGATAGAAATATAAAGATATCTGGATAGCCCTGGCTGCTGTCCTCAGTGTTTAGAGCATTGGCCTACACTCCAAAGGGTCTTGAGTTCAATTCCTGATCACGAGCATCGGGGTAGCAGGTTTGATCCCTGCCCCCAGTTGGGATGTGTTTGGGAGGCAACCAACTAATTTGTCTCTCACATAGGTTTCTCTCTTTTAAAAGCAATGGAAAAAATATCCTCAGGTGAGGATTAACAAAAAAAATAAGATATGTGGATACATACATAGATACATAGAAAGATATAGACATGTAAATATACACTATTCTGTTCTACTGGTTGGCCTGTGAATTACTGTGGCAGTACCACATTGCTTTGATTATTTGGTTTGCATATGTATTTGAAAATCTATTTAAGGTGAAATTAAATTAAATCCTTCGCCCCCTGTATATTCCTGGCTATTTCCATATTGTGTTCTCATGAATGTAAGCAAAATAAAATAATTGTGTCGTTTTTATATGAAAACCATTAAATTTTCAGCATTTCGATAACTAGATATCTTAGTGAATTATTAAGTATTTTTCTAGATAAAGTTCATTTTACAAAGTAAAGGCAGCATTGACATGTTTTATACCTCTAATCCTTTCTCTTTCTACAAGTGTTGGTTGGAATATTCAGAACAATGTTAAGTAATAGCAGTGATATGTGCTTGTCTTGCTTCAGACTTTCAAACTCATGTTTAAAGGACTTGCAACTATTGAAATTATGCTGATTATATTACATTTAAAATAAACTATATAACCTAGTCAGGAAATGCCTGTGGGTTTATATTACTGTTTTCACTGCATAATGTGTATTATTTAACACACAATTTCCATCATCCACTCAATGTGGACCCAGGAGAAGCGCTGGGTGATGTGTCTGAGCACCTGGAAGGGTGTCCCTTTCTTCTGATCCACTTGCAAGAGCATCTGAACTGCCTGGTGGTGGCCATGCTGCAGAGGCCCCAGCAGAGAGGGGTGGTATAGATGTCAGCCAGCAGGTGGCAGCTGAGCCTGGCTGCAGCGAGGTTTTCATTCTGTATTCCTGCCTCTGTGTGTGTGTGTGTCTGCGCGCGTGCATTTAATTTTATCAAGTTGAAAAATACAGAAAGCCCAGAATCAGGTACAAACCCCCAAACTCTAAGATACCTCAGATCTGTTCTTTCCATTTTCTCCACCTGTGTCTTCATTCTTTTATTTTCTATATCTTTATTTCCCCTTCCTTTACATATTTTAATCTCATAGAATGCTTTCTGTGTAGCTGTTTGGATGCATAATTTAAATATGATTTCGCTAACCAACTTTAATTGTATGATGTGATAAGCTTTGAATAGTGTAGAGTTGTGTTGAAAAGCAAATTCCAAACTGTAGCTATATGTTAGGCGACACAACAAAAGAAATGCGTGTCTTTGAAAATGAGCATAGTTTTGAAATTATAGCAAAGCTTCATATTTAATTAGGAAAATGAATGTTTTTCACAGAGTGAGATAAAATTAAAAGGCCATTTGAGCTTACTCCCCACATCTTAGAAATTGCTGCTAACTGATAGCAATGTTGTGTCTCTCTATGTATCAAACTGGGGAAATAATGCTCTTAGAGGTCCCTGGAATCCATAAGGTAGGAAACCATAAATGAAATAATATTTGGGAACACAGTGAAGGGATACGGTTCCATGATACTGATGCAAAAATATAGCTTCCCTGTCCAGAGGTTTCTTAATATTATGAAAAATGGTGAAGAAATTGTCAAAAGAATGTTCTATTTCACAACACAAATGTAACATACTCATACATCTAGATCCCAGGATTGCCTATCCTGTCCCAAATCTAACCCCCTCTCCCAAAAAAGTAATCATATGCTGGTGATTAATATGCCCTGTTTCTAATGATCATTTCTTTAAATTCATATGAATAAAATCACATAGTATACACTTTGGTGTGTACTTTCATCATTTAAAAGTATGTTGGTGAGCCCAGCCAGAGTGACTTAGTGGTTGAGTGTCAACCTATAAGCCAGAAGGTCACAGTTCAATTCCCAGGCATGGCACATACCCAGGTTGCAGGTATGATCCTCAGTCAGAGGCATTACCAGTAGTAGGCAGCCAATCAATACTTCCCTTTCATCATTGATGTTTCTCTCTCTCTCTCTCTCTCTCTCTCTCTCTCTCTCTCTCTCTCTCTCCTTTCCTCTCTGAAATCAATAAAAAAATATTTAAAATTAAAGAATTAAAGAAAAGTATTTTGTCTAGATTTATGCACTCCTCTGTGTGTAGCACTTGTTTTTCTTATTTTGTTTCATGATATTAAACTCTATGATTGTACCACAACTTGGTCATTCTACTGGAGAGATGTCGAATTGGTCCTGCAGCCCATTTTTGTTGGATTGTTTCTCTTCCTTTTGTCGTCTTGTATGAGGACACTATATAATTTGGATATTAACCCCGTATCAGAGGTAACATTGGCAAATATTTTCTCCCATATGGAGGGGTCCTTTTTCATTTTCATCATGATTCTTTTGCTGTGCCGGAGCTTTTTATTTTGACCTAGTTCCATTTGTCTATTTTCTCCTTCTTTTCTGTTGCCCAATAACTAAGATTTGGAAACAGCCCAAGTGGCCATCAGTAGGCAAATGGATTAAAAAAAAAAAAAAAAAAAGCTGTGGCACATTGACAAATTGGAATACTAAACAGCTGTAAAGAGGGGTCTCTGCAATTTGGGGCAGCATGAATGGACCTAAAGAATATTATGCTACATGAAATCAACCAACTTCTTGCATTTAATTGTACTTTTTCAGACACCCCTGCCATCTATCATTATACTTCCTGATGACAATTTAGAAAAAGAGCAAAATCCAGAGAACATGTTCTATGCCATGCATCATGCGTGGAGATTTTCCCCAACTGAGTAAAGCACAAACCAATACTTATGTTTTGAATGTTATCATCATATTTAATAATATAGTAAATGGATTTTCATGGCATAAAAGGAAACTAAAAACAAAAAAAGGGTAACATATTTGTCATAATTGAGAGTGTATTAGGAAAATGCCTTTCTTAGATACTGGTGTTCCCCAGCATGTAGAATGATTCCTAATCTATTTCTAGTCAAAAGTGACTAAAGGAAAAGTTAGGCCTGAGACAGAGAAGGAGCAGGAAGAAATTTTACATATAAGGAACTTTGAGCTACATTTATAAAGGTCACACTTTCACCTTCATAATCCAGGAATGCCCCTACTCAGCCAATAGGTTAGGGCACATATTGCAGTAAAAGTGGGAGGTGGCAAAGTCATTGTAGTGGATGTGGGTTTTAGCATAGCCATGAAAAGGCCCTTCTGGACACTCGTATTCCTCTTTCCAATCATCACTACAGACACCAGCAGCCCAATTCCAATGTCTCCCACTTCTATCTCCCAGTGATGCATCCCAGAGGTAAAAGTCTCAGCACCCCAGTCATGAAAACACTCAGATCCTGGAGAGACATTTGCACCTTGAGGACCACATCCCACACAAAGGCTGATCAAACCTCCAGGCAGGAAGACAAGTCTATTAGTTCTTCCCGGCTGCAAAGTGATAGTCACTGCAAAAAGAAAAAGAAATCATGTGGACACCTTGCAAATAAAGTCCTGAGGCAAAAGTTGGTCTTTTAAGATGTTACTTTATTGTGAGCTACAACAACAGGAGCAGTTTGGGTTGTCACATCTAGTGAAGTGCAGAGATGACCACAACATCTGCAGAACAAGCAAATCCCTAAAGACAGACATTTGAGCATTTGTCTAAATTTAAATGTTTATGGCCCAATGTAAGACTTATCTCACCCTGGTCAGTGTGTCAGTGTTTAGAGCTTTGGCTCAGACCTGAAGGGTCAGGGGTTTGATTCCACTCAAGGCTGCATATCTGGGCTGCAGGTTCCATCCCCTGCAATGTATCTGTCTGGGCCTTGCATCTCTTTCTCTTTCCCAGAATTTGTCTCTGTCTTTCCTCCCTCCTTTGCGCTCCCTCTAAAATCTATGGAAGAAAATACCCTCAGCCTGGCCAGTGCTGCTCAGTCGGTGTGTGTCAGTCTATGACCCAGGAGGTCAAGGATCCATTGGTGGTCAGGGTAGATGCCTTGGTTGTGGGTTTGATCGCCAGTGGGGTGCATGCAGGAATCAGCTTACGGAAGATTCACTCTCATCGCTGATGTTTCTCCCTCTCTCCTTACCCCTTCCTCTCTGAAATCAGTAAAGATACACTTGAGAATATCATTTCTTTAAGGAAAATAATAAAACTAAAAATCTTGGGCCGAGATGCAGACTTCCCCCGACAGCAGTCGAAAACTCCACAGATTGTGCTGTCTACCAGATGCTCAATGGCGGCCACAGTGGCTGCTGCTTCTGGAAAATCAAAGGAGTCTTACAACAAGCAGGATCTCAGGACTGCTTCGGGCGCTTGTGTGGGGGTCCCAGACAGGTGCCCTGTGCTGAAGCCAGAGAGGGGTACATGTCAGCCACCAAGTGGGGATGGGACGCCACCATTGCCTGCCACCTTTGGTCTCCAAGACACCCTCAGCATGAGAGTGGATGAAATCCCCTGCCTGAGTTTTCAGTTGATCTGCGCTGTGGAGGTCAGCCAAGGTGAGCATTTCTGCAGCGTTCTCCTCAGAGAGCTGTGTGCTGAGGGCTTCCTCACACAGGACCTTCAAACGCTCCAAGGGCATACTTGTCAGCGGCTGCCAGCAAACCAGCCGTTTTGTCCAGGTTCGGAGCCTTCCCCGTATAAATGAAGCACATCACCTCCTTAAAAACTCCAGGCTCCATGTCGATTATTTCACCCCGATTCCTTTTGCTCTCCTCCATTGCATGTGCAAACATGGCCCCAAACACTGGAGAACGAGCTGCTAAGATAGCTTTGTGAGCCTGGAATTCCTGGCCAGCAACACAAAACAGCAGTCTGTGAACCAGGAATTTTCCCAAAGTCCTCCTAGCTCATCGGCCAGCTGGCACTCAGGAACCTTCACCATCTTCGTGGTATTCTGGCCAGAAATGGTGACGGAATCCTGCACCACACTCACCTCACAGAGGAGGGTCAGCTGGTCATCAGGGAGAAGACTATTGTCTCCATCCAAAAGCACATCTCTCCGGATGAATTTCTTGAATCCCCAGTCGTTGCTTTGTACAAATCTATATGCCGGTGACTCTCCAAAGATTTGCAACTTTCTGTCTCTAAAATTTTGCCTCTTTTAAATATCATTTCATGTAATCATACAATTCATAGCCCTCATTGCAGTTTTAATTTCCATATGTATTACAAAGGACACTGAGCTTCTTTTCCTATATGGTATAGACTGAATAATTGTGTCCTCACAAAATTCATATGTTGAAATCTAATCATTAAGGTAATGTCATTTGAAGTAGGGCCTTTGGAAGGTGATGAGCATATGAGGGTGGAGCTCATATGAGTAGGATTAGTGCCCTTATTAAAGAGACTCCAGAAAGCTCTCTCACCTATTCTAATAGGTAAAGACAGAGGGAGAAGACAGCAGTATATAAACCAGGAAATAGGCCTTCCCCAGAAACTGAATCAGCCAACATATTGACCTTGGACTATTCAGGCCCCAGAACTGTGAGGAATACATTGATGTTGTTTATAAACAACACAGTCTACAGTCTTTTTGTTATATATAGAAGTACAAAGAGGCTAAGACAATGTCCTTAGTAGCCATCCATATATCTTCTTTAGTGAAATGCCTACTCAATTCTTTTAAATTTTGCAATGATCATTGGATTTTTATGTCTTTATTTTGAATTATGAGAGTTCTTTGGATGCAAATCCTTTATCAGATATATGTATTGAAAATATTTTCTCCCTGTCTATGGGTCTTTTTGTTTTATTAAAACATTTAAAAAAAACACAGAAAACAATCCTAGGTAGTGTGGGAGAGAGGGGGAGCGAAGGGATTCTAGCTTGTCTATCCCAACATGCCCCCCTCCACACACACACATGTACATGTACACACAGCAGCTCTGCTATGGCTGAGATTCCATAGTCCTTTCCTGGTTGTTGAAGAAGTGAGGGGCCAGGAGGTAATCAACCAGCCAGGACCATGACCTGATTTGTGGTCCAGGATTTTAGCATTGTCAACTGCCACTCATCTCATCTAAAGTTTAGGGTTCACCCAACCCAAAATGAGGATGGACAGACCACCTGGAGATTACTGAAAAGATGTTAGGGGGCTGGAACTATCTGTGGTTGGACAGTTATTATGGTTGTTATTTGCAAGAAGTATGTAAGTAATCTTTCAGTTTAAAAATGCTGATCTGTATCATTCTATTATTTAGTTCTTGTGGAATAAAGTTAGCTTCTAGATATCTAAGGAGACTGATAATACTTCAAGTTGTTTTTTTCTTTTTACATAAAAACTAGACTTCTCAAAAATTGTTTAGAATTTTTTGGTGAGAAAGATTATTGTTTTGCCGCTTAACAAGAATTCATTTCTGCATTCTTTTTAGTTCATATTTTAATTTAGACATATGAATTTACCTGTTACTATTTCTGGTTACCTTAGTAAAATGTAAATCATATTGTTCAATTTAGCTTTGTTTCTTTTTTTGGAAAAATATTTGATTATATGTACAAGTCACTCTACTGGAAAATATTTAGTATGTAAAGATGGAGTTAGTCCCTGCATCCCTGCATCTCTGAAACCTGGCTCAAGGGAATAAGTCTGTGGTCCAGAGCAGGTGGTGGCCAAGTTCAAGAGGTTACACTGTCCCTGTTTCCAGTATCTACCTGCAGTGATGGCGAACCTATGACACACATGTCAGAGGTGACACGCAAACTCATTTTTTGGTTGATTTTTCTTTGTTAAATGGCATTTAAATATCTAAAATAAATATCAAAAATATAAGTCTTTGTTTTACTATGGTTGCAAATATGAAAAAAATTCTGTATGTGACACGGCACCAGAGTTAAGTTAGGGTTTTTCAAAATGCTGACACGCGAGCTCAAAAGGTTTGCCATCACTGTACTAGAGGAATCCCTGCTCCAACAAATTCAGTTCAAGGCCTAGATGGGGAGCAGGGTCCTCTGGTGACCTTGGAGCAAACCAGAGAAATCCTCATTTCCCTAAGTTGTCCTGCAGGGGAGTTACATGTAGGTGGGGCCAGAGGAGCAGAGAACCCAACTCTTCTAGGGGTAACACCTCAGACACTAGTTCCTGGGACTTGTGAGAGGAAACAGCTCCCATTGCCCAAGGACTGGCTCTCAAGAGGGGCTGAGAAAAGCCCTTAGGCTCCACTAGCCCTGGAAATTTTCAGGAGCAGCCATGACCCAGGGACCAGGAGGGCCTTTAGGGAGTAAAATGAGAGGTTTTCCAGGTGTAGAAGGGACTGGTGGTGCCAAGGAATCCTGAGGCTCCTCAGGAGACTGCACTCATTGCTAAAGGTTAAATACAAAGAGAGAATCTTAAAAGCAGCAAGGGAAAAGCAATTAGTTACCTGTCAGGGAGTGCCCATAGGGCTGTCAGCTGATTTCTCAACAGAAAACTTGCAGGACAAAAAAATATTGCAGGCCTGAAGGGAGTGGCAAGAAATATTCAAAATTATGAAACACAAGGACCTACTAAAGATTAATCTACCCAGCAAATCTATCATTTAGAATTGAAGGTCAGATAAACAGCTTCACAGACAAGAAAAAGCTAAAGGAGTTCATTGCCATCAAATCAGTATTACGCAGTATGTTTAAGGGTCTTCAAAGAGGAAGAGGAAGAATAAGAAGAAAAAAGATTAAAAATATGAACAATAGATTCAAGGAACAGCAGCGTCCTGATCACCACACCCTCTGTCTGAGGAACAGCAGCATGTGAAGCCTCCCAGAAAGAGAGAGGCAAGAAAAGTTATAATTCAATATGCAGATTAGTTAGCAAAAGTCTGCCCGGCCAATGTGGCCCAGTGGTTGAGCGTGGACCTATGAACCAGGAGGTCAGAGTAGGAATCTGGTCAGGGCACATGCCTGGGTTATGGGCTGCATCCCCAGGTTATGGGCTCCATCCCCAGTAGGGGCATGCAGGAGGCAGCCAATCAATGATTCTCTGTCATCATTAATGCTTCTATCTCCCTCTCCCTTCCTCTCTGAAATCAATAAAAATAAAAGTAATTATAATACTAAAGTCCAAACAACATGCTATGTGAAGGCAATAAGGGGAATAAGGAGCTTGGTCTGGGCAGAGCTGAGAACGACCGCAGGGAAGGGGTGATTTTGAACCTAGCACACCAGCATTCCAGTCAGAGGAGCCAGAGACAGGTCTCCAAAGCAAATATGAAATCGTGAATGTGAGTGCTCTCAGATAGACCTTTAAAAGGAAACCAGAGGTGCGGGTCCTGTACCTGTGTTTGCTGGGAAGATGAAAGGGATTTCCTCTTGGGGCCCTTCCCCCGAGAAGGAGTGGGTGTCTGGCTGCCTTGGCCCCGCTCCTGCCTCCCTCCAACCCTGCCCACCAGCCTCTGGTTCCCCCTTCTCCTGTGACCACAGCCAGCCGGTCAGGGAGTGGGTTCTCAGCCTTCCGCAGGGCTGGCCTCCCCACCACCCTCCCTACACTCTGCTCTGCCAGGAAAGAGGTTGTTTCTTTGCCCTTCTCCTCATGGCCACATTGTAAGCCCGTGCTGAGGGCAGCAGCTCCATCGATGTTATTGATGCTGCCAGGAGCGGGGAAGGGGCTGGCTGTCCGTCAGACACGTGTGCTGGAGAAATCGCTCCTGTGGTACTGGCTGCTGTCCTCCCTGAGTTGCACCTCCCACCTTCAAGGTCTTCATCACCTCAGGTTGCAGAAGCCCCAGGGGAGGCACTGAGAGGCCCTGGTTGGGGGATGTGGAAAGTGGAAGGGGCCCAGTCCCAGGGAGACAGGTCCAGGCAGCTCCTGAAGAATACTCAGCACTGAGAAAGAAAGCCGGTCTCCTATACGTTCCTCCTGTGTGGCTGACTCTTGGAATTTTTGTAAAGAATAGAATAACTACATGTATGCAAAACAGCTCCTGTATTTTCTAATTAAACTTATTTTGTCAACAGATTTTTAGGAAGAGCTCAGGCAGTCTGATGCTCCCCAGTCCCTCCCCTTCCCTACCACCCCCATCCCAAATTAATATTTCAGCAGGTGTCCTACTCTCAGTAGATACGCCAGGAGCGATTGTTTGCTACAGTCCCTGTTCATATCCACCTTAGATGGTAATAGCTTCAAGTTGATTGGATCTTAAGACTGTAAGAGGTCCCTGGTGTCATGACTTTGCTGGCATTGTTAGGCCAGCCATTGTCTCTCTAAACACTCGCTTATTAAAGCACAATCCCCCCCCCCCGACCCCTCCCCCCCACACACATACACACACACACTGCCACCCCACACCAAAGCAATGTGAGAGAGCCGCACAGGGCACCCACTGGGGGAGGCTCACTGATGGTGAAGTGGGAGGATGCTTCACTATGGCCTTGGGAGTGTGGATATGTCTCCTTGTAGAGCCAATGGAGGCTCTAGGTTTCCCCCCTCTCTCCCTTCTTTTTTCTCTTATATGCCCGTTGACAATGTTATCTCTCAACTTGATAAACTTGTCAGAGGGAGCTCTGGGGAAGCATGACACACGGAGGTTGGAGTGATTGCTGAGTATGCAGGGAGAAGGGGCTGGGAGTTGTGAGAGGGCCTGGGACATTAGCCTGGGGGCGGGCAGCTGTTCTGGGGTGTTCCTGGCTCACTGGCAATAGCACCACCCCCTTCAGGCACCTTGGCAGACCAGGACCTGGGAGGAGGGAAGGAGAGCTTCAGGGACCAGAATGGGGTGGGAACTAGGGGAGACGTGGATGGACAGTGCCAGCAAGGAGTGTGCGAGGCTGTGTGTGTGCACCTAGGTATGACACTGTGTGTAATGTGTGTGAGCAGGCATGAGACAGCCATGTGAGGCTGTGTGGGGATTGCTGGGTGTGAAGGTGGGATGGAGGGTGGAAAGCAAAGAGCACTAGAGCCTTCTTGGAAAAGCAAAATGGAAACTATGACTTGGGGGTGCTGTTGTTGCTGAACTCTTCTACCAGTTGCACCCTGAAAGATCTTCTCAGCTATCTACCTGGAATGTGTACTTATCCATAATCATGAAAATTTACACTAAATGTTCCTGTGAACATAGAGGGTAAGGAAGCCAGCAGTCACTGCAGTTCTGAGTCTGACACAATGCTTTATGTCACTGGCATTCTATTGATACTAATCAAACAAATGTTGAGTCAATGAAAAAAACACCAAACAGAACTTTTGCCTGACCTCATGTGCTGGGGGACGGGGAACCCAGGTTAAATGAGTGCGGATGCAAAAGGGCTCACATACTAAGCCTGACACGCTCAGGGGAAGCCAGCATGGCGGGTCCTACACACTCAGAGGCTGAAAGTGGCCACATTGGACGGCCTGAACATAGACATTTCTAAAAGCGGCCATGGCAGTCCACCTGTCGTTTTCCTGACAAAGGTCCATCTTTACCTTAAGTGAGCCTGTCTATTGTCTTTTTACATCTAGATAACATCCCTTTGAAAGGTCAGGGGAAATCTTTCCAGACCCCTCAGGGCACACTCTCTGCACCAGAGCACAGGCCACAGCACCCCTCATTGTTATCTTCAGCCCATACCCTCTGCTGTAAATGTTAATTATCAACTA
The DNA here is from genome assembly GCF_963259705.1 of Myotis daubentonii. NCBI lineage: Eukaryota > Metazoa > Chordata > Mammalia > Chiroptera > Vespertilionidae > Myotis > Myotis daubentonii. Next base: position 53,121 of record NW_026775524.1, on the reverse strand, counting down.
TCTTGTACCCCCCAGTGTAAAAGAAGCCCTGTCTCCCATTTTACTTTTTATCCAACCCCAGTGATTGCCCACGTTGCTTTCTCTGACAGACTAGGTCTACCACCAATAGATTTTTGAATTCTCCTTCCATGTTCTCCTTTAACCCCATGGACAGAGGGAGCAAGGTGGGATGTTAGGTTGACTTCTCATGTAATGTGTGAGGTCTTTTCTTTACCTGTAAGAAATTCCTAGGAGAGAAGAGCTGGGACTACCTTCTGGAGAGGGGGTGTGCACGATGGTTAGAAGCCTGGGATCCTAAGTCCAGCACACCTCCGTTTGAGTCTTGGTCCTGCCTCTGAGTAGCTCTGTGACCTTGAAGGTAGTTTATGGGGTTGATGCTCCCAAAGCAATTGAATATGTTTGACACATTTAATCAGAGGAGTGGCCTCTTTTTCTTTTTTTAAAATCCGCACCTCAGGGTATTTTTTCCATTGATTTTTAGAGAGAGTGGAAGGGAGGGACCGAGGGAGGGAGGAAGATGGGGAGAGGAGGAGGAGGAGGAGGGGAGAGAGAGAGAGAGAGAGAGAGAGAGAGAGAGAGAGAGAGAGAGACATGAGAGAGATTCATTGATTGGTTGTCTCCTGCACACTCCCCAACCAGGACCAGGGATCAAACTTGCAACCCAGGTACATGCCCTTGACTGCGAATAGAACTCGTGACCATTCAGGGCACTGGCTGATGCTCAACTACCGAGAACACCAGCCAGGGTGTGGCCCTTTCTTTTACAAGGAGAAACTTAACAACAAGCAGGACACGGTGACTAGATGAAGATCAAATAGCTACTAGGCAGTAAAGATTAATCTGAAATCCAGTTCTCCTAATTCCCTATTCAGTGGTCTTTCCTCTATATCAGTGACTCCAAATTTGAGTAATTCAGATTCTGAAATCTGAACATTAATCAAATGTGCCAGGTGAGTCTTAAGATGAAAAGGACAAATTCAAGAAAGACCCCCCACACTGCACTTCAGTACCTAAGATGGAATTTCTCAGCGAAAGGCTCTCGTTCCTTATGTATCTATTCTCCATGTACAGAATATGGGAAAAACACAAAATATTAATCTCAAGAGGTACGAAGGACCCCAGAAAGAGTAATCTAAACAGTTCTTGGTGATGTCTTTGCATAAACAAAGCAACTTCCGGTAGAACTTCAGGAGAGAGCATCTGTGTGCCTTGTATGTGAGTGGGGTCCCTTCCAGCGATTGCCGAGAAGGCTCCGTGTTCTCTCCTGGGCACAGTTCAGAGAGATGGGCCGGCTTCAGGATGCCCCGGCTTTTCCTTGGACTTGTCTAGGAATCAGGGAGCTATTTGGGGCGTGTACCAATCAGGCATTCAAAGAGGAACACTGGAAAAGGGCCCCTCAGGTGGGAACAGGGGAGAAGCAGATGGTAAAAAGGGGTTTTGGTGTCTCTTGAACATGAACGCCCTGGAAACTTCGTTTTAACTTGGGTTTTTATGGTTACTTTGGGCAGCCACAAAGGATCACAGAACTGTGGTGGCAGCTGTGCTGGGAGAGGAGAAACACGTGGCTAGAGCATTTCAGGCACCAAGGCAGGCGGCCTCAGATCAACCACAGGCCAGGAAATGGAAAAGCCTATTGTCGTTTTGGGCTTTGCAGGGATCCGAGAGTAAATAATCCTTCTCATATAGCTTTAGCCCTGCGCTATCTTAATTGCAATCTCTGGTGAGATTTGGAGTTATGCGTTTTTAACAAGCAAACCATAAAATAAGGTTTAATCTCCCCAGAGTCCTGGAGTTAATTTATCTGTCCACAGGCTAAGATCTTTTTAAAGGTTAGGAATGCTTGGGTTTTCTTTCTAGGTCTCTGGGTTGGCTGGACGCCTGCAGGTGTCTCCTTTGGCTGGCTGCTGGAGGCTGGCTTTCATCAGGGCTAAAGACCCAGCCCTCAAGCCAGGCAATAAGAATCAGGGGTTGGGTCCTAGTATTCACCACTCTCCCTTATCCTAATGGAGAGAAATTGGTATCTATTAGAACTGTGTCTGTGGCAAAACAGAAGAAAACAAACAAACAAAAAACCACACATTTGTTTTAAGAAGACCAGGGATAGACTCTTTTCTCTGCAATTAGAAGCTGTGTGATTTGGGGAAAAGGATCTAACCTCTCTGCCCTTCAGTTTTCTGTAAAATGGGTATAATATCTACTCTGAAGTCCTTCCTAGGGGTTCTGTGAATGTTAAATGGTACATGGATGGCTTTTATTTTTTTTTAATAGTGAAACACAAAATAGTTGTTCAGCTCGCTTTCTTTCCTAGTCATTCATCCAGGTGGAATCTGCTGCCTTTGCCCAGAAAATGCTTTCCCATGAAGTCAGACCATGGAGCGCAGGTCCCAGGTATTCGGAGCACAGTGAGGACCTAATCCTGGATCCATGCTGGCCAGCACAGGTTCACTACCAGAACACTGGAGCGAGCACAGGTTAGTCCGAATCTGGGTCCCAACTGCCCTGCAGAATCGACATGCATGTACACTCTCCACCCGCCGCTGGGTGCCTCTCACCCTGGTCACAGTAGCCTTCTTGCCCCTGTTAGCCTCAGGGGAGGCAGTGATGCTCTGGACTCTCCAGTTGGGGTCTCCTCATCCCTCTGCCTTTCCAACTCTGCTGCAGTACCCCACCCTGCCTGTCCCTCTCTGCTCCCTACCCCACCCTGCCTGTCCCTCTCTGCTCCCATGTCTGGCACCCGTTCCCACAGGCAGCGCCCCATACCCTCAGGAGCCTGCAGGCGGCTCAGGAAGCTGAGGCCGGGGGGGTGGGAGGTGGGGGGGGTGGGGGGTGGGGGGGGTGGGGGGTGGGGGGGGTGGGGGGTGGGGGGGGTGGGGGGTTGGGGGGTTGGGGGGGTGGGGGGGGTGGGGGGGTGGGTGGGGGGGGTGGGGGGGTGGGTGGGGGGGTGGGGGGGTGGGGGGACTCACACCTGCTCCTTGGCCTGAGCCCGGAGACCGGCGGCCACTGAAGGAGGACCGGGGAGTGGAACCTGCGCTTGTCTCCGCCTCCCGCTGCCTCTTCCATTAGCCTTTGTCTGTGGCTGTGGGATGTTTGGGAGACGCCTGGAGACAGCCTGGGAAACAGCACTATCCCCGTTACAGCGCCTGACACTCGGGGCGGGTGGCACCGGGCAGAGGAGGTGGACACGGTGCTTCTGGTTCGCTCTGGGAGAGTGTGTTACCGGCTGCGGACACCTACAGGGGAAACACCAGTGGGAAGATGCACAGACAAACCCAGTGGCCTCGGCTTCCTCCCGGGGCGTTTTCAGGAGAAATTGGTTCTGGGCAGGGAGGGGATGAGACTCCCTCTCTTCCTTCCCGGCTCGGGCGTTCAGAGGGGCTGGAAAGAGGAAAGCTTGGAGGGAGGCAAAGGGTAAGTCAGAGGAACCAGGTATTTTTCAGAGTAAAAAATATCATTGGGGCCAAGTGAGCTTTTAGGGTGAGGCCCGATCCCCTTCCCTTCCTGATTCTCTCTGCTGCTGCCTGCCTCCGCTCTCTCTCTGTCTCCTCTCCCAGGTCTCCTTCCTGCACTGCTCACTGTGCATGTCTGGGGGGCGGGAGCTTGTTTGGGCCGAACAGGGCCTGGAGCTGTCCCCTGAAACTCAGAACAGAAGACCACGGTGCCACCAGCGCCCTTTCATGGAGCAAATCCAAGCTCCCGGCCAGAGCCTCCCTGGAGCTGAGCGATCCCAGGCAGGTGCTGCCAGTCGCCCAGCGTCCCGAGAAGCGGCTCACCACCCGGCATTCCGGCCTCTGTCACCCTCATCGCCTCCCAGCCTGGCCACAGCATGGACCCCTCCCCAGGTGCACCGGGGAACGTGCACCTCAAGTGCCCACCCCGCCTGTGCCTGGCTCCCCCACATCACCCAGGCCGCCTTTGCTGTGTGATGGCTGGGAAACGTTGAGTGCTTTCCCCTTCATGACCAGAAAGCGTTTTATTCTGATTGAAGTGAACAGTATGAACAGACTACAGAGCGCTGGCGCAGGATGAAAAGTTCCTTATATCCACAGAGTCCCACTTCAAAGTGTCCTGTGACAACGTTCCACTTTAATCAGGGGGAGGAAATTGCCATGGAACTTAATTAATATCAAAAACACCTTTCCTTATTCACCAGAAAGAAGGGTGGCTGCGGAGACAGGAAGACAGGCACTCCCGGAGAAGCTGGGCGGCTGTGCACAGGCGCCGTGAGGAGGAGCTGTGGTTTCAACGGCCCCGCGTGCATCTGAGGTTCCGTGAAGAACTCTCAGGCCACAGGGAGTTCTTTGCCACAGAGGAGGTTTGCATCCTCCACCCCAGCACTCCGGCTGTCCTACAAAGTAAAGCAAAGGCCTGAGGTCGTTATCTGGATATTTCAGAGAGAAACACAGAATCAGGTTTTAATTCAGTTTCTAAGAAGGATTTGCAGAGAGTGGTTTTGGAGAGCTGGGCCACGGGCTCCAGATTCTCTCCCCAGCCTGTTCTGGACACTGTCCCTCCTCAGGCTGCCTGTCCTTGTCACCACATCTCACCTCACTCCCCGCCCCTCCCCCAAGTGTTCTGGGAGGACTCCCAGGCATTTCTCTGGTCTCTCCTCTCTTTACACAATCAATGCACCATCTCCATCCTGCCTCCTAGTTGCCTCTCAAGTCTGTCCTCTTCCTACCACCACCCCAGGCAGGGCCTCTTCCTGTCTCCCCTAAGTGAGTTTCAAGGAGGCTCCTACCTGGTGTTTTCTCTTTTCTCTTGCCCACGAGAGTCCATTCTCCAACCAGCAGCCAGTGTTCTTTTATGAGACATAAAGGCGCCTCACTCCTCGGCCAACACCCTTTGCCGGCTTCCCATCATCCTTAGAAAAAACTAGAGCTTCCTCACGAGGACCTCACGCCAGCACTGCATGGTCTTGCTCTGCCTACCCCTCGCACATGCGCTCCTCACCCGCGTCAGAGCTCATGGTGCTCCTTCTGCTTGGAACACTCCTCCACCCACCGGACCTCAACCTAAGTCACCCCAATCCATCTCAAGTGTTATTTACTCTTGGAAGGATTCTGCGACCCTCACCCCCAAATCTAAGGCAAACTCACATAGACTACTACACTTCTTTGTAACACACATCAAAATTGCAATCAATTAAATATTTGCTCTAACAGTGGTTTGACATTTATCTTTTCTTGACGGTAAGTGGGTAGAAGTAGAGACCAAGTCTGTCTTGTCACGGTTGTTTGCTGAGCTGCCTTCACATTGTCAGGGCAGACATCGATGTAATCTCCATCAGTTATTTTGATCTAACAAATGCCATAGGAAACACCATTTTATTAAACCCATTTTACAGGAGTAGAGCATGAAGCACAGAGATTGGTATGACCCGAAGTCACACAGTAATAGATGGTGGGTAGTATGGCTCCTGAATCTTGCTCTTCATCACTGTGCTTTTCATTACATTTCACACAGGAGGAGCACAATGTTCATTTATGGAAGGAGGGGAGGGAGGGAGGGAGCGAAAGAGAAAGAAATGACTGGCCTACAAATAGTGAAGTGACCATACTGTACCAGGCATAACCCTATGGACTCGCAGCCCACTCAGGGAGGTGGCATTCCTTCTCAGCAAGGCGCGCCTTTAACATGCCCGGGAGGACCCTAGCCTCGAGATTGTCCCTAGAAACGCCTCTTTAAGAATGAGCATCATGTGCAAATGCGTTTTGAGAAAGTTCCGATGCGGGCTTGTCTGGGCAATCTCTCTGTCCCCAATCTTCACCCCATCCCACTTCCCCCAACATGAGGAGATGCGATCAATGCATGGAGTGGGGCCACACACCATGCCCCAGCGAGTCCTGGGACACAGAGCACTCACACCGCCCTGCAGGACATTTCGTCTGGGGAGGGCGATGGAGGTACAACTACTGCCGGACACTGAGCAAACCGCTACGAACTCCAGGAAGCTTACAGACTTGACATGAGAGCTCTCGATGTCCTTCAACGGGTCATTTCGTAACAAAGGCGAATGTTCTGTGGTTGCTGTGACGGAGGCATGTCCAACACAAAAGGCGACGTGGATCCAAAAGCGAAGGTGGTTGTGTGCAAGGTTTGTGTACACCAACAGGTACCACAGCCATTAGTAAGTTCTTATGATTATTTAAGAATGACATAAACATTTTCCCCTTTCAGCTTATTTATTTTCCAAGCAGCTATCAAATCATGCAGGTGTTACTCCTTAGAAGGCTGGCTGACGCTGGCTAATTAAAGACGGAACTGTCCTTCTTTTGACCCATGGGCACTGCAAAGAGCTGCTGCGATGGAGATGCGGTGAGCCGAGCAAGCCGGGGGCCCTCTGGCATGGGTTCTGGGATTATCAGACTAACAGGCAGCGGGAGAAGGGACAGCCCCCCTTAAACAGGACCACCTCAGAAAGGACACTGGGGGAGTCCCCTGGACCAGTTGCAGCCAGTAGATGGGGAAAGGGAAGAAGCAGGGGGCCCCCGACCAGCCCCCCACGGTGCCTCTCCTGCTCGCGGCACACCCATTGGCCCACAGAGCCACTTTGATTAAATAAGTAATGGGCCATATTTTCTTTTGTTCTCCCAACTCCTCTGTTAACCCAGTGAAACAATATTTATGAAATACTTGTTTTGTTGCCACTCACTGTGCTAGACACAGGGAACACTACAGTCATGCTCCTTCCTTCATGGGAAGCACTGTGGTCAGTGCTATGAAGATGAACAACTTGATCAGCTGGGTGCAGAAGGTAGGAATGGATGGATCGGGGGCGTCCTCTCAGGGGCTCTTAGCAGGTGATGTCTGAGCTGAGGCCTGGAGCATAAGAATCAGTCAGACTTTTCTTTTGCATGTGTTTGTATGCTTGCATCTTACAGATTCTCATTTCTAATAAAGTAAATATCAATATTTAAATCCCATATAAACAAAAAGCTCTTTGGGGTTGTCTTTTTGTTTTTCCCAAAGTATAAGGGTCATGAGACCCAACACTTAGAAAACCACTGTGGTTTATCACAGCCGTGATTGGTCCACTTCTTGCTCTGACTTCATAAGGGGCCACTGTGATGAAATTGCAAACCACAGCCCAGCTGAGATTGGTCCATTCTTGATGTGACCTCATAAGGCGCCACTGTGATGAAATTGCAAACCACTCCTATATGAGACCCTGACCGGGCTGAGGTTTTGTCCATTATAGCCCAGGAAGAGCTGCCCATCAGGGGCGCTTGTTGCCTGGTGGGTCTCGGTAGGGAGCTGACCTGCCGGAGGGGGCGCTTTGGGGCGGCTGCAGATGCGCGCCTCTCCCCACGTGCCCATCAGGGGTCAGCGGGGCAGGCACTTCTCCTTTCTTAGATGTTTTCTCAGGACTCGGTGGCACCCCGTACAAGTTCTCATGCTGCGCCTTCAGCATCGCAGGAGTTTCCTGGGGCCCGCATCGCACCCGGGCAGGTAGTGAACAGAATGCTGGTCCGCCCTCCACGCCCAGGCCCAGGCTCCAGGTCACCGCCTCACGGGAAGTGTTCTCTCAGCCTCCTCTGCCCACGCCGTCCCTCCTCCAGCCCCGGGGGCCTGCACAAAGCTGCTCAGAGCTTCGTTCTCACCTTCCACGTCTTCAAGGCCCGGGTCTAACCCAAGGAGGGCCACCCAGCCAGCTTCGCTCCCTGCACCTGCACTGCCCCAGAGCCTGAGCCTGGACCTGGGTCCGCCCAGGAGGCGCAGGCCTGGAGGGAAGGCCAGGAAGGGAGAGGGGCTTCAGCTGCAGGCAGCGCCCAGCTGGTGGCCGAGCTCTGCGTCCGGGGGCTTGCAGCCTGGCAGCACCGCCCCCCCCCCTGCCCCCAACACACACACACAGCCCCATGGACCTGCTGCCAAGAGAATGTGGCTACCTTATACCTGGGTGCCAGCGGTGTCTGTCCCCAGCTGCGGGACCTGCTATGATTTCATACAGATCTGTAGACAGGTATGGAAAAGACATCTAGAAAAAATGAGAGCATATCAAGGCAAAGATTTCAAAAAAGTCATTTTTTAAATGTCCAGCCATAGGTACCCGCGCGCAGTCCTCGCAGGCACACTGTCAAGGTCTGTCACGGCCTGTTTCCTGATCTTAGAGCGCCCCCTGTGGAAAGGACGGTCCTACTGCCCTGGCTGCACACGCTTCCTGCCCACCTGTGAGCCTGGGATGGAAGCAGGAAAAGGAGAGGGAAGCAGGCCAACCGGGCAGAGGGAGGAGGAACTGACCCCAGGGAGCACCACGTGGGCACACGCTCCCCCGGCAAGCACTGTGCCACACACTGGACATGCATAATCTCACTAAACGCTCACACAGGAAAGAAGCCTCCAGCCCCAATTTACTAACAAAGACGCGGGGAGGGGGGGAGGGGGCGGGGGTCTGCAGGGCATGAGCTTGACCAGGAACCCAAGGTTCTGCGTCTTTTGAAGGAAGGAGTCTGGGATGAGAATGGGGGAACTTGTGCATAAGGAATCTCTTTAGCAGCAATGCCCTTCCTGGTGGATCTGTGCGTGAGCGGAGCCTGACTTCCCTATTTCTTCTTGGCAGGGAGCACATCTCAGCGCTTGTGAGCCTGAGACCACTGCACCAGTTCCTCTGTCTCCATGCTGAGCTGCCTTCCGATCCTTGGTCTGGCTTCTGGTTGGCCGCCCCAGAGCCAATTCCGCTTTGAATATTAGGGAGGGCTCGGAAGAGGTGTCTGTGCGTGTCCTCCCAGATAGCACCTTGGGGTGTCTGGAGAAGAGGGAGAGAAGCAAGCTCTGATTCCATAATGCCATGATGAAGGAAGACAGAAGATTATGCAGAGGTCATCGCAGGGCTGAGGCTGTCTCCGTCCCCCCCCCCCCCCCCAGTGCCAAACCCCTCTTTGTGAGTGATGGCTGCCTTCATGAGCAAGCACATCGGTGAGGCAGGGTAGCAGAGGTAGGTCTGTTTATGTAGGGGCCCAAGAGTAAAGGTACTTTTTCAGAAGGACCTTGTTGAGTCGGACATGGTAGGAGTCAGTAGCCTTTCTCTCCCTGCTGACCTGGGAGCCGAGGTGACCTGAGCACAGTGCCCATAGAGCTGAGGTCAGTGTTTAAGCTCTCTGTGGCCATCGTAACCCTTCAAAGAAGAAAACTCAATTCCCAAGCCCTGGGCACTCAGAGCCTTGCCTGTCAAATGCAAGACAATGAGTGCAGAGTATTGATGAAGCCATTCTCTATCTCCCAGGGTTCCTAAATGCTGGCCCACACTAGAACTTTCTCTCGGAATTTAGAACCAGGACATTTTTAATCCCCTAAGAATAGAGGATAGTGGGAAAGTACACCCCCCCCCCTCTTAAATGATGCGCACTATGGCAATGTGCTATGCTTCATTTTCACTTTAACTAGCAGGAAGCTCCAATCAGATTTTGTGTTAACTGCAATAAATATGTTAATTCCATTCTATCTAAGTGTGGTATTCTTTCTAAGGCCTACTCTCTCTTTGTTGAAACGGGAGTTAGAAAGTGTTTAGACATTAAAGACAGGGTGGCACAAGACTGGCGTCCTGCTAATGACAGGTTGAAGGAGCGTTAAAAATGGGAACTTTCTCACACTGTGGATCCATATGATGAGGCCGTGTCAGTAAACAGTCTAAATCATCTTGGTACCAGCGTGAGGCCCCTCCATGCTTCACCCACGTGACTGTCCTGGCCAAATGCTCATCAGGGGCCAGCCTGGATGGTCACCTGCACTGGATGATGCACTGGGAGTCCACCATGAGCCACCAGGTGGTGAGCAGATTACCTCAGGGACTGGGATCCCCTCCATCAGACTGTGGCAGGAATGGTGAGGATTAGGTGTCTGGGACGTTGGGACAGAGTCTCTTCCCCAGTTTTGGGGTGAAATGTTACTGTACTCTGATAGACCTGAGTTTGAACTCCAGCCCCACCAGATCCTCGCTCTGGGACCTCAGGCAAGGACCCATACTTTGGGGCTTCAGTTTCTTCATCTATAAAATGGGAATAATCATTCAGAGGGCAGGATTGTGTGCTGCTTAAATAGCATGCTCTGTTTTAAACCCTTAGCACTTCTCTGTCTCTGCATCTATTTTTGTTCATCAGTTTATGTTGTTCATTATATTCCACAAATGAGTGAGGTCATGTGATATTTGTCTTTCTCCAAGTATTTTGCTTAGCATAATGCTCTCCAGGTGCATCCATGTTGTTCAGAATGGTAGAGAATCATCTACCAGACCAATGGTAGGCAAACTGCGGCTCAGGAGCCACATGCAGCTCTTTGGCCCCTTCAGTGTGGCTCTTCCACCAAATACCACGTGTGGGCGCGCATGTACAGTGCGATTGAAACTTCCTGGACCATGCGCAGAAGTCGGTATTTTGTGGAAGAGCCACAATTCAGGGGCCAAAGAGCTGTATGTGGTTCGTGAACCATAGTTTGCCAAATACTGGACCAGACCATCAAACTTCAGAGAGAAGGTAGGGGGAGGGGGGTGGGGAGTGATAGAGATCAACCAAAGGGCTTGTATGCATGCTTTTAGCATAACCAGTGGACACAGACACAAACGGGGTGAGGGCATGTATTGGGGGGGGCAATGCAGGGGGGGAAAGGAGACATATGTAATGCCTTAATCAATAAAGATAAAAAACAAACAAACATCAAACAAACAAACAAAACACTTAGCACATTGTTCAACTTTCATTTATTCAACAAATGCTTATTGAGTGCCTACCATGTGCCTGGACTGTCAGCAATGTTCTGGAAGGTCAGGAATACTTCAGTGACCAAGTCAGACATATCTGTTCTCACAAATCTCCAGTTTTCTTCACTAGTGATGTGTCAGCAATCAACTGCCATGCTAATCCTGCATAACAAGCCACTCCCAAAAGGCAATGCCTTCCAGCATCATACTTTTCCTTATACTCCTGAGTCTCTGGGTCAGAGGGCAGTTCTGCTCTGAAGGTCAGCTAAAACATCTGTTGACCTTCATGGGGCTCTCCCACATGCCTGGGGTGACGTGGCTCAACTCCATGTCTCATCCTCCAGAGGGCTAACCTGTGTATTAGTGAACTCAGATCCTAAAGAGAGACATACATAAGCTCTTTTAAAGTCTCTGCCCTGGGAACTTTGCTAACATCCCATTGACCAAGGGAGGTCACATGACCAAACCTAGCATCAGAGTTAGGCAGGAACTACTAGGAGTTACAGGGCAAAAGGCTCATATGCAGAGAAGGGAGTAAAAAATTGGTCCATTCATACAATCAGTTACCCTGAGTCTAACTAAGATGTCAGTCAGAGTCTCAAGCACAGAGCAGTTACAGATGGGGGTTTCTGGCTATAGGGGTGGAAAGTGGAGTCCCAGAAGCTGGGATGGCTTCTGAAGAGGCTCCAGGGAGCAGAAAGTGAGACCCCTGCCCCTTTCCTTTGACAGATAGGAACCTGAGGCCTTGAGAGGGGACTTGCTGATTTCAGGAACAGAGATAAAACTCAGCTTCCTGACCCCCAGCCCAACTGCCCTCCTGAACTCAGTGCAGGGCCCTGAGCCTGGCTGATGCAGCCTCCCCCGGGCTCCCTCCTGCCTCTTTGTCTCCCAGTCCTCCCAGAGCTGCCTTCTGGCCTCCAGAGCATCCTCCTGCAGAGGGACTCCAGCAGCAGCTCACAGGTGACCTGCCCGAGGCCCTTGCCCCTCCCTGCTACCTGGAGTAACAGTGAACTTGGATGTCCACCATCTATATGCTTTAGCTTTTATACCAGCATCAAAATTGAGATTTTAGTTATGCAGGTATCATATGAATCAACTTTTCTTGTAAAACAATATTAAAATATTGCAGAGAAAATTAAATTAGGCTTTGGCCATTATTAATCCCCACTTTCCTCCCTAGAAATAACATTGCGATCATCAGTTTGCCATGTATCCTTCCAGACCCCTCTGTGTATGTGTTCCCCCACGTCCCGTGTGGTTCAGGGTTCAGGATCTGGAAAGAGGAGCTGCACACAAATGAAAGAGAACAGACAAGAGATAATTTGGAAATATTGGGGGGCCAGACGGGGAAGTCCAAGTCAAGGGAAAGGACTTCCACCTGTGCCCAGGCCTCGCCAGCCTCTTATTCAAGTTTGGTTACACCTAAAGTCCTTAGCCAGGCAAGTAATTGCAGTAACAGTCAGGCTATCTTAAGGTCAGTGTATATTAGACGGATTTACTCTGAGACTATTTGATCAGGAAACAGCTTGAGCCCCCATTGTCAGGACTAGACAATGGGTCATAACTCAGGCCCTTGCCGTGGGTTCAAGGTTCACCAGTGTTCCGGGCTCCTTGTTTGCACTTCTCTGCTAGTGAAGACAATGGGCAGTTTCCCACATCCCCCCGTTTCTTTTCTTTAGTAATTCCACATCTGTAGACTAGAAATAAACATATGAGAACAAAAATGAGACGAGCAATAGTGGTTATGCTGAGAGGCAGATGAATCAGTCTGTAGTAAGTTTCTTTCTGGGCCAACAGTTCTTTGAGTCCCAATTTCAATGTCCAACATTTTCTTTTCTTTTCTTTTCTTTTTAAATATATTTTATTGATTTTTCACAGAGAGGAAAGGAGAGAGACAGAGAGAGAGTTAGAAACATCGATGAGAGGGAAACATCGATCAGCTGCCTCCTGCACATCCCCCACCGGGGATGTGCCCGCAACCCAGGTACATGCCCTTGACCGGAATCTAACCCGGGACCTCTCAGTCCGCAGGCTGACGCTCTATCCACTGAGCCAAACCGGTTTCGGCCCAACATTTTCTTATGTGTACATGCCAGCAATGATATTCTAGTTCTGGATGGTGGGCAAATGGTGGCAATGCAGGTCCAACGTCTGGTTTGGTCCTGGGCAACCTGCAGCAACACACAGCTGCTGACTGCTAGCATGGCAAGGCTTCTTCACCATCTTCATTTCTGGACTCTGGACTGTTTCTCCTCTTGTCTTCAGCGTGTTGTCAGTTGCTCTCTCAGATTCATAGTTGCAGGAATCCACAAGGGCTTGGAGAAATTTTCTGGAAATATACATATTCTCGACCAAAGGTTAATAAGGAAATCTTTATCATAAATTAGACTTGGGATCCTTTCTTTTCATTGTACCCAAACCATTTTCCTTCGGCTTATTTTGACACCATGTGTGTTTTCATGGGTGTCTTGTCTTCAGCATTACAAGTGAAAATTAATTTTAAAAGTAAAAAGTTTTCTTGATGTAATTTACTCACAGGGGATTATTCCACTATGCCCCTTCTTTTTTGATTTAAATAATATTAAGAGGCTTTTGGAAATTTTGCAATGCAGTCTTGATAACTTTTTAATTTTATTTTATGCACAGAAATATGACTGGTTTGGATTCATTGCATCTTAAGCAGTTTTTGAACTATGAGATAAACCAGTAGTAAAAACATTAGTTAATGCTTCAGGAAGTTTCCTGCCCAGGACAACAATGTTTTTATGAATATTCATTTATTTTAACTAGCCAATTTAAGTCAATCTGAAATAAGGTTTATTTTTTCCAACTTGTCCTTGGTTATAGAAAGTAAATGACATTAATAAAACTTTTGCTTTCAATCTTTGGGTAACTTTACATACACTTTGGCAGGAAGGCAAAAACATAAATTACTTTTGCTTATGAAGCCTAACATTGACTTTTAATTACAGCTTTCATGTATTTGAAGAAAATCTCTTTTTATTTTCTTCCAGAGCAATCATTAGGACACTCTTAGAGCGTTTCTTTGAAAAGACAACTTTCTTTCATTTTTTACACCAAGTAATTTATAGGGCTTCTGCTTGAAAAATAAGCCATGTAGCCAAATAGCTATATTTCAATGACTCTCATTACATTATGTTGGCTACAATTAAGTATCAGATTTAGTATTTTAATAATAATCTTTAGGTTACCCTGGAAATATTAGCCCAAAAGATTTCAAAATTTTTCCTTTTTATTAAGCTTAGAATTATATTTTTAAGAGTATTTTCTTTAGCTTATCTGCATATACAGAGGGATCATGCGTAGTCCCAGTAACTTTCAGAGGGCTTTATTAGAATTTAGTTGCTTATAAAAATATTGGCTTTTCATTTAGCTGAAATTATATGAAACCTTGATTATAATTTAAAAAGCTAATTTATAAAGTAATTAAAGTAGCTATCTTTATTAAAATAGCAAAGCAAATAAATTTAGTAAACGCAATGTCTGATTCACAAGGGACAAACCCTGCCCTACCTTCAGCCTACCCAAAATGCAGGCCATTAGAGGCTTCTGCAATTAGAATTCCATCTTAAAATTCTGCTGTTAGATTTTAAGAAATATTTCATTACTTTATTTTGCCCTCCTTAGAGGCCAAAATCTTCATAACATTTAAGATGCATGTATATAAGTAAAATATAGTTATTAATTTTTATTTGATAAAAGCTTTCCATGTGATTTCAAGTATATTAGATTGTCTAAATTTAAAATATTTTCTTTAAGAAGAGAGAACCAATTCTGTTTTGGATCACTCTGGGCCCTTGGAGTTTTCCAAAAATCATCCCTTGGTTATAGCCTTGAAATTTAACCTGGAAAGACCATCAAATATATATTTAAAGATTATAAAAATTATTAAAAGATATAAATTAAATTTAAACTGGTTTTTGAATTTAAAAATTCAGTTGGGATCACAGAATTAATCTTCCTTTTTAAAAATTAGACCAATAAGTAACATTTTGAGTTCTTAATTATTTCAGAGAACACACAAAAATCATTTTCCAAAATTTCTATACTTTAGGCATTTTGTTATTACAACTATTTAATTTCTTCCAACTTAATTTGAATTCTTACAAGCTTCAAATTTCAGGTGGCAAGTTAAATACTTAGCATTTCTCAAATTAGTAATACATTTATATCTTAAGGATGTATTTCCAATAAAATACAAGGCATATTCAATTAACAGATTCAATTCTATCCTCTAGATTTTTTTTTTTTGAGGTAAACTCAGGTTAATATTTCAGTATTTTTGTCATTTTAAAATACCTAGATATTTAATAATTTTTATTATTTAATTCAGCAATGTTCTAAAGTCTTAAGTTACCAAAGGCTTTGGAAAACTATGTTTCTGGCGAGAAGGCAGGAGGAGGGGATTTTAAAAGCGCCACTTTTTTTTTCTTTAGAGATAACAGGTAAGGTTTCTGTTGCTGCCACAGGCTTCTCCGGCTTTTCCGCTTGTACAGGAAGAAGAGCAACTGGCCCTTTATCATCAACACACTATCACTGAAAAGCTTTACCACAAAGTCTAATTTGCTTATAAGCTTTCTGCACACACTTTAGCTGATTTTGCACATCACTCTACTGTCCCAGCCCTGCTAACGTTTCATAATTATTTGAGCATTCAGCCAGGTTTATCCTCCTTAGCCTCTTTAAAAGGCTCTAGTAAATGAAATGCCGTGTTCCACAAGGAGAAACAGTTTGGAGGCAAGTTTTTCCCTGCTGCTGACCTTTTTTTTTTTTTTTTTTCAAATCTTGACCCACTTTTTGCCAAACATTCATGATTTAATGTACCTTCTTCAGGAAACCAAGGGTCATGTTCTATAATAACATGCAAAAACTGTAAGAGATTACCTTCTGAAACTTTAAATCCTTAAGCATGCAAATCAAAAATCTACAACAAATTTTCTTACTTTTTAAGCCAAATTCTGCCCTCTTAGCCTGGCTAGAAAGACACGTTCCCACACTACTTACAGATTGCGATTCTGCAACTGATCGTGGGCTTTGAGTACTGTGAATATCTCCCACCCTTATGGTGAATTCTTCCCCAGCTTGCCGGTGAAACTTCATTTTTCCACTCTAGGTGGTCTACTCCTCCAGAAGTCCCTCGTTAAGGCGCCAGATATGTACGTGTTCCCCCACGTCCCGCGTGGTTCAGGGTTCAGGATCTGGAAGAAGAGCCGCACACAAATGAAAGAGAAGAGACAAGAGATAGTTGATGTGTAGTTAATCTTTGACCAACATGGGTTTGAACCGTGTAGGTCCAGTTATACATGGATTTTTTCAATAAATATGTACAGTATTGTAAGTGTATTTATTTTCTTTTATAATTTTCTCAATAACATTTAACTCCTCTAGCTTACCTTATTTTAAGAATACAATACATAATGCACAAAATAATTTAATCATCTGTTTGTGTTATCAGTGAGGCTTCTGGTCAACAGTAGGGTACTCCTAGTTCAGTTTTGGGGGAATCAAAGTTATACTTGTATTTTTGACCCAGCACCATGTTCTTCAAGGGTCAGCTGTACATATAACTACTTTAGAAAATTGACCCATAATAGTCAGCCATTCAGAAAAACATGCTTTGTTTGTCCTCCGTGCTCTGGTGGACACCTGCCCAGGAACGCAAAGTGTTTTGGGAAAGCAGAGCTGGGCTCTGCGCATGCGCTGCTCTCCTGACAGCTGCCCAGCGCTAGCAAAGATCTCAGAAACCAAAGCGCTTCCTTTGGCACCTGCGCTGTAGAGAGCAGCCCAAGGCGGATCCTGGAAAACTGCCAGGTGTGTGTGGACAGCTGGGTCCTGCTCCCCTTGACAGATCCCTTCCCCTCTTTAGCGCTGCACAGGCGCTTCCCCTGGGCCTGCAGGGCCGCCAGGGAGCAGGGGCCTCTGCCTGTCACTGTGCTCATGGCCATCAAGCCCACACCCCAGCCCGCAGCCGACCAGAACCACAGGAGAGACCTGGACGACCTGCACCTTTGCTGGCCCTGGGTCCTCGCGTGTCCCATGCGCGTGCCCCTCCCCCAGAATTGTAGTGCGCGCTCCTTCCTCGAGCCCCTGTCGCATGTTCCCAGTGTTCCCCAGCAACAGGCTTAACTGTTAGCTCTTGGCTTTAGACAGTTTTGGCTGCTGAAGCTGCTCACTGATTCTCAGTTAGAGGCCAGACCAGTCCCAAGCGCCCAATGGGCGGTTTCCTGGCCAGGCTCTGGCGCCACCACCCACCCAGGGCGCCTGGGCCTGCCCCCCCAGTACCCTTAGCTGTGCCCAGGCCAGCTGTGCATATGCCTCCCTGGCTCTGGGGCCCTTATGGCTCTGGGGAAGCCAGGTCTGCCTTTAGGCCCGTGGGGGCTCAGCGGGGCGTCCCTCCCCTGGTACCCAGACCCGGGCCCCTGCGGAGAATCGTCTTCTCTCAGGTGCCAGCAGGCACCAGGCGCAGGAAACCCCAGGCCTTCGCGATGAGCTCCTGCACCACTAGAAATGCCATCACCAGCTCCTACAGCTCCACCGGAGGTTTCCCTTGGGTGCAGAGCAGGAGGGTGTCCACCTGCGCATGCAGACAGTGCAGCTCTGCTTTCCACAAGCCCACCTGCCCCGCCAGGCGGCGCCCGGGGCCCTTAAAGGCAGGGAGCCAGCAGGGCCCGCAGGCTCCCAACGCAGCTCCCCTGCTGGCCCAGAGGGAGAGGCAGCAGGGACAGCACCCAGATGGCAGCAGCGGGCAGAAAGGATCCCTGAGGAACCGCTCACCGGCCCGTGACAGTTCCAGGCCGCCCCTACGCAAGGTGGCTCTGCTGCCACACAGGCGGGGGGAGCCTCTGAGGCTGCCATCACCTCCTCACCTGAGCTTCCGGGTCACAGCCAAGGACCTGGATGCGGAGAAGAGAGCCGCGCTCCAGAGCATCCACGCTGCTCTGTGGGGTGAGACTGAGGCCATCTCAGGCTGCTGTGCTCCAGAGCCTGGGTGTCCTTCCCTCCTCCCTGCTGCCAGCACTGCGCCTGTCACCATTGCCAGTCCCCCTCCCTCCCCCAGCCTGCCAGTGCCTTCTGCAGGCAGCTCCTGCCCCTCCACCAGCACATCCACAGGCTTGGCTCCCCAGCCCGCCTCTTACACCGAGGTCACCCCCATGGACACCACCCCACCTATCTGTGCTCAGGTGTTCAGGGCGCCCCCTGGCTCTACTGGTGGAAATCAGGCAGGTCCAGCCCCAGCCCAGGCCCTGACCTCTGCTCCAGGCCAGCCAGCCTTGGGCAGCACCACGCAGGCCCCTTTTGGGGCCTCAGTATCCACAGCTTCCACCTTGAGCACACATGCCAGCACCAGGCCAGCCTTTGCTTCCACCCCAGGTGTAGGCCCCTCTGGCTCAGCCACTGTTAGCTCTGGGGGAAGTTTGGGCAGGAACTCCCGAAAGCGCAAGCGCTCTCACAGGGATGCTGCCATAGTGACCAGCACCAAGGGCCCCAGCACCCCCTCTGGCCCTGCCACTCTCAGCTCTGGGGGGGCTTTGGGCAGGAATACCCGAAAGCGCTCTCACCAGGATGCTGCCATGAGGACCCACACCGAGGGCCCCAGCGCTAAGAAACCCATGAAGTCCTGTCCTCAGAGATACACCCAAGCAGGGCCATCTGTCTTCCAGCCCAGGGCCCGGCACCAGGGCCAGCTGGGTGGCCCCTAGTGGGGCGTCCCTCGGCCCCCACCCCAGCAGCACACCCCTCTGCTGTGGGCACAGCAAGGAACAGCCTTGCTGTTAGGGGCCAGCTATGGCTTGGCCACAAAATGGTTGGGCCATCAAGGGAGTTCTTACTGAAGCACTAAGCCCTTTGTTTGAGCCCCAAAGCAGGGCCTTTGGGCTGAGAGGGTCTTGAAGACAAACCTGAAACCTGAGAGGGTCATGGCACAGGCTTTGTTCACTGGCCAGAGAATGGAGAAGAGGGGGTTGGAACTCTGAAATCTTGTTGTATATTCAAGAGGAGGCTAGAAATGAAGCAGTGGTCCAGGCAAATTAGAAGGACACTTCCTGGTCTTTCTGGGGAGGGGGTGGCAGTTCCCCCCCCCGAATCAGGGATCCACATCTTTTCTTTCCATTCATGGATCCCTTTGGTCGTTGTCATGCTGACTGCCAATGGTCCTGGAGCTGCTGGGTGTGTCAGGGAGCACAGAGATTGGATTATAATGAGGGGTGAGATCCTTTGGGGGACAGCTCCCTGCCATGTGGGCTGAAACAGGTTGAAGCTGGTCTTTATGGCTCACCCACCACAGGCTACTTCCTGCCTGAGACAAACAGCTCTACTGTGCAGGGTGCCTTGCAGCTGCTGAGAAACACAGTGCTGTGACCAGCACTGAGCCCTCGGGCGGCATCACTGCTCAAGGTCAGACAGCACTGGCTCTGGCCCTGCAGTTTGGGGTTTGAGCAGCACCTGTGGGCTTTAGAGCTGAGCCCCTACCCCAGATGTTTGCTGCACAGTTGGAGACCTCAGCACTACAGTGGAAACAAGTGGGGTTCCCTGCGCCAGCCACTATGAGAGAAGCTGAAGTCTGCATGCCTGCAGCCCCCACACCAGGACACCCCAAAGGTGAGCAGAGGCCCTGCACTGAGAACGCCCAGGTGCTTGGAGGGACTATTGCCCCCTCCCCCGCCATGTCTCACCTTCGAGGCTGCACCGAAGCAGAGCTCGCTTACTTGCATTCAAGGGCCCAGCACCACTGCCAGGAAGGACTGCCTTTAGAGGGGTATTTGTCCTGGCTCCACGCCCATCCGCTCCCCCTCTGTGGTGGCACAGTGAGAAAGGCCTTGCCATTAGGGCCCCTCATCCACTGTCCAGGACTTGGTTGGACAGAAAACCATCGCCCATCAACTGGTTTATTTTCCTCCCTTTCGGCTTCCACTCCCCTCAGGTCTAACAGGCAAATGCTGGCCTAAAACACAGCCCCCTCCAGAAGCAGCCTGTGAGCCCCTTCTTCCCAGTTGGGACCATGTTTGACCCTCCTGCACAGGCAGTAGAACTCTAGCCCTGACCTCTGCCCCCTGGAAGCAAACTGGGTGCCCATTGATACAACAGCCCATGCCTAGCCCTGACCTGCAGTTTTCCCCAAAGATGGGTGGGATGAGGCTATTGTCCAATCCCTGTGTTCAGAGGCCTCAAGACAATAGCCAAGAGGCTCAGGGTGCTTCCCTTTGTTATTCCTGTGATGCTGTCACAAATGTGTGATTCTGGGCGTCCCTGGGACTCCCAGATGCCTGTGTGAGTGAAACTGTAACTGAGTGGGGTGCTGGGGAGCATGGGCCGGACAGGGCCTGCTGACCATGTGTTTCTGCAGCGGCTGTGGAGGGCTGTGTCCTGCATGGACTTTGACTGGCTTCCTGCTTGGCAACAAGATTTGGCTCTTCATGAAGGTGGGCAAGAGCTTCCCCCCTGTTGTCGGTCAAGGCCTTAAAGTCCAGGACCCGGAGCAGCTGATGGAGAACATGTGAGTTCAGAGCACGGGGTACAGGCTGGGGTAATCCCCCAGACAATCCCTGCTCCTCCCTGTGCTCTGTGAGAGCTCGTGCCTCCCAGCAATCACTCTCTGCTCTCCTTCCTGCTTCTCAGACCCGCAGACTCTTTTCCACCCCAGGGCCTTTGTCTGGTTCCTTGTCATATTTAGGTCTTCCCCTCGCTAATTGTAAATTCCAACCCTCACCCGATTTATCTTTCATATCACCTGGTTTATTCTCTTCACAACTGTTATCACCATCTGTAATTATTCATGTATTTGTTATATTAACATTTACTGACTGTTGTCTGTCTCCTGTTTTCGACTGAACTCCATGAGCACAGGCAAGGACATCTGTGTTATTCCCCATTCTGGACCCAGTGTCTGAAAGAGCCTAGCATCAGGTAAATGCCCGCAAAACAAGTGTTGAGTGGGTCAGTGCCTTCTGTGAGCCAAGCCCTCTTCTAAATGCAGCAAGACCAACATTTCATAGACCCATATGGGCACCCAGTTACAACTCACATAGAGGCAACCACTAAAGGGGAGAAGTGGCTTCACCAGCTCCTCTTGGTGGCTGCGTGTATGTGTTGGGGGGAGGCTCATGGCCTGAGTGTTTGTCCAGAAGAGCCTCCTGCCAGCGTCACCCCTAGAGTTCTGACTGCACAGCCAAAGCCCAACCCCGAGGCTGGTCAGGAATGGCGAGCGGGTTGCAACGCCAGTTGGTGTGGCTGCTGCCAGGAGGACCATGTTGGGAAGGATTCTGCAGCTGTGATTGGCCTTCTTGGGAAAGAGTGCATGGATTGACTAGCCATGTCTGCACCAGGCAAGGGAAGGGAGAAAGACATGCCTGCCATGGGTTTGCCATCTCTGCCATGGGTGATGATTCCCCTTACCTGGAGGAAAAAAGGCCGTTTCTTTGACCTTTATTCCCTGCCTGCCTAGGCTGCTGGCCAGAACTACATGATGGGCAGGGCTCTGGATTTGGCCTTCGGTATCTGAATCCTCAGCCACGTGATCTTCACACCCCCCTGCTAAATTTCCAGGTATTGCTGCTAACTTCTAAAAGGGATGGGTTTCCATAGGCCTTCCATAATCCTGGGAGTGCCCTGTCAATGGAGAATTTAGAGATGCCCATGCCAGGTGGTTAATTAGAGCCATTCATTCATTCATGCAACCCCTCATTTATGAACCTATATACTGAGCCCTCCTTTATACCAGGCACTGTGCCAAGCCCTGGAGATACGGACATGAAGAGGAACCATTCTTGCCCTGTGGTGGACTCTCAGGGAATATTATATTTTTAAGCAATCATTTAATTGCTTAGTCCATGTCTCTAAGGTCACAGTGTGGAGGGGAAGTCAGAAAAGTGAACAGGATGTTATACTGCAGAGTCTGATGGGGCACAGAGGAGGGGCCCCTCCACCACCTCTGGCTGGTCTGAGAGGGCTTCCTGCAGGAGGGGGTGTCCTTGCTGAGACCTAAAATGTTAAAAGTGGTGAGCCTTGGAATGGGGTGGGAGGAAAACAGGAATGAGCAACAGCTCAGGGTAAGTACTGAGAAGAGACCAGTGGCCATAGGGATCTGCAGATTTCTCTGTGTGACTAGATCATGGGTCAGAGAGGGCAGTGATAAGGGGATGGATGGAGTGGTCATTGGGAAATAGGTCATGAATGCCTTTCCTGTCATGTTAAGCTTGCTTCTCAAAGTTAGTCTGGATTCTATAACCAAGACTCTTCTTGGACAGCACTTCTTTCCAACAGAGATAGATAGATAGATAGATAGATAGATAGATAGATAGATAGATAGAAGATGGATATATATTGAGAGAGAGGGTGATAGAATAATATTGGTATGAGATGAGAGTCTGGCTTACCCATCAACAATATATAAAATTGTGTTTTACAACATCTTCCTGCTCACTGGTATTACTGTGTGTTTTCTGTTTTAACTCTGATGCATTTTCCAGGATCAATAAAGTTTGTTTTGGTTGCTATTTCTTTTTCCAAGAGAAGCTGAACTTCTTCCTATTTGCATATTGGTCCCATTGGATTTTCCTTTTTGTGACTATCTTTTCTCTTTCTTTACTGGTCTCAAAGGCAAAACCGGATCCAGGTCTCCAAGAGAATGTGGGGTCCCATTCAGTCTGTCTGGTTCTAAATCCTATAACTTTCACCCTGCTAAATTAGGTGCCTTACATTGCTGGGGTTCTTGTCCCAGACTCAAGGAAGGTTCAGGAACCTGGAGAAGCCTGTGTATAGATTTTAAATAAGAGTCCAGAGACGAAATAAAATTTTGAAAGACATTTGGGGGTCAGAGGAGCTTAGCTTAAGGAGCTAAATTCTCAGGTCTCCTTCTCCCAGGACCCCATGCTTTTTATTAACACAGTTTGTCCTGAGGCAAGGCAGAGATATACACTCCAAAGGGTCAGGGTTTCAGTACAGAGGCCATTGTCAGAATGGGGGAATTAGCCTACAGCTGTTCAGGTGTTTGGCCAGTAGGAGGCAATACCATGTAGATTAAGATGCCTTTTAGCTGTCTGGCAGCCAAGCAATAATCCCTTTTCAGGTTTGGGGAGATGCCCTCAGCCATTCCCAGAGGCAGCCCTGCTGTCATGCTGGAATTGGTGTCCAGCATTACATCTGTTGTCTCCCTCTAAAGTCCTTTCAGCAATTCTCTGAGGTATATTATTATCCTCTGTTTACAGATGGGGCAGCTGAGGCTTACAGAGGTAGCCAGGTGACAAGAGGGTCTTGAAACCAGTCTGTCTGCTTTTAAGCACCAGGCCATTGGGGACCGTGTGCCCTCTGCTGGTCACCATCCCAACTTGCAGGTGTTTCCTCTTGCTAGTGAATCCTGGGAAAGGAAGCTCTCCTGATGGATCCTGGGGATGGCCTCAGGCTTGTGTCTTTGTAAAGTAAGTGGTCTTGTGCTCTGAGCTTCATCTGAAATTCTCTTATTCTTGGCTCATGGGGCACCTTCTCTCACAGACCTCCATTCTCCACCATCCAAAAGTACCTGTTCCCTGTCTCTTGCACCCAGGGTCATGTCTGGCCCTCTCCTTGGCAGGGCCCTGGGCATCCTGCTGGCTGGAGGGGAGGGACAGTGAAACGGGTGGCCCATCTGGTGGTAGCTGGGAGGGTGGACTTTCCAGGGCTAAGTATTGCCAGCCTCTATTTGCTCTGCAGTGAGCCCTGTGCACAGAAATACACCACGATGAAGGAAGAGGATCCCTTCTGAACTCATCTCTCTGTTGATGAGCTCATCCAAAGGCATTGCACCCACAGTTTGCACCTTCCCAGGACGCACTCCCCAAGCATTCAGCTCTCTGTGTGAGTGAGGTGGGCAGTGGGACCTGTGGGGGAGTTAGACTTTGTTCCTGCGTTGAAGTTGGGGAACGGAATGGAGTGGGGCCTTGAAGGTGATACCCGGAACCATCCTCTACCTCTCCTCACACTGTCAGTTCCAGAAGAGGCATTGCAGTGGCAGCATGGGTGTCCACCCATCCCTCTCTGCCCACCACTATGTGGAGTCCCTGCAGCTGAAATTCTGAGATACTCTGCTGTGTGGTAAGAAAGACATTCTCGTTCAGCTCGTAAGAGTTCATATTGGGCCCAGATCTTTCATTGGGGGTCTGGCTCCATCTCATAGAGAAGTGGTCTTTGAATCCATGCTGCTCAATCCATCCATCCATCCATCCATCCACCTACCTACTCACTCATCTATTCATTCATCCGCCATAATTCCACAATCAATTCATTCATCTATATGCCAGTATTTCCTTCCATCCACTCCTTCATCCACATGTCCATGTTTCCTTCTATGGAATTCATCTGTCAATATCTGCAGTCAGCCAGCCAGTCACTTCTCTTCCTGTTTCTATATCCACCTGTTTCTGCATTTCCCATCATACCTTCATCCATATTTATGTATTTATATCCATTCATCCATCCTTCCATCCATCTCTCCTTTATTTTCCCATACATCTGTCCACCTACCTATATTCCAGCCATCTATCCATTCATTAAAGCCCGAGGCCCCTGTTTGTTGGTTGAATTTAAGCCCAGGCTTGTGTGAGATGGAAATTTTGATGCTCCTGATTAGGGAGAGACTGTTTACCAAATGATTTCCAAGCAGTCCTCCCCCTTCCCAGCTCAAATCATGAGGGACTCCATGTGTCAGCACCACCTTTTTCTTTGTGAACAAACACGTTGTGGGCACCTAAATATTTACTTCCAACGGAATCTGCACTTTCAAGGTCACTGTCAATGCTGGGACATTCCCAGCCCTGGGTTCTGAACCCCCATCTCTCCTTGTTACCTGTTACTTGCAACTGGGGCCCAGAGAAGAGAAACATCCAGGGGTCAGCAATGTCGGTGTTTGCATGTGGAAAAGAGGTGTCCAGACTTTCCAGCATCTCCTTGGGGACAATGAAGGTAAGGGGTATGGTCTTGCAGGAAGCGGTTCAGGACCTCTTCTCTCTTTTCCCAACACTCCCTCTTGCACAACCGGGAGAGTAACTTCCCTTCTGGGTTTCCTAATGTTTGAGAGGAGATAATCACCAAAGAGGTGGCTATTTGGGTTCCGGGGTCAGGCTCAAATCCCAGCCCTGTCATGTGGAGCAGCTGCAACCCTCATACACTGCTGATGGGAAAACTGCTTTCTTATTAGATACCACTGCCATATAACACAGCAGTTCCACCCTACAAAGCTGTTAAAAAAAAATAAAACAAAAACCAGAAAACTTTGCCCTTGCTCCTTAATCTATGTTGAGTGACTTTGGGAAATGAACTTGAGCTTCAGGTTGTTCATCTATTAAGTGGATGTGGCAATGGAACCTTTGAAAAGGCACGTGAGGGGAGTCAGTGGGAACATGCCTGCAAAGCCCTTAGCAGGAAGCCTGGCACCTGGAAATGCCTCTCTGCCATGGGGACTGTTGGTGTTGCTTTACACGGATCCAAAGGGACTGTGGCTGCAGCGCTCTTTTTGCTGGTGCTTGTGGCAGTTATTAAGTTGCTTTGTTTACAAGCTTCCCAGGGCCTCGCATTCATCACTCACTCTGAACATGAACATTGCCTGAGCATCTTGCAGAAGTGAACAAACCCAGTCCCTCTCCAGGCATCAGCACCCCTTGGAGGAGCAGAAGAGAAAACAGGTAATTTCAACCCTGCGTGATGGGCGCAGAGTTGGAGCAAAGGGGAGGGCCTGGCCACGACTGGGCATGGGAAGGTCTCAGCAGAGGCTATGGCTCTAAAAATGCTTGTGGACTTGATTGTCCTCCAAGGACATTCACCCCATGGACTCTGATGAGACCAGTACAGGAAGCCTTGAGAGAGCTTATGTTCCAACTTACTCATTTCCCAGCTGGAGAAACTGAGGCTCAGAGAGGAGGAGGGACTGGTTCAGTGTAGGTGTCAGAAGTAGGATTTGAACCCTGTGTGACTTTGAAGCATGTGTTAGTTTGGGTCTTCCAAGAAGCAGACAAGAAGCCAGGATTAGATGTGCAGGAGGAAGGTGAGGGCCTGGTGGAGGCAGTGAGAGCCCCGAGACCAGCTGGGCTGTCAGGAGGGTCTCAGACAGTGCAGGTCTAAGACTGTTTGTCCTGATCAATTGCAAGTCCCCAGGATAAAGGTGACCATTCCAGGAGTCTCCTGTCCCACAGGAAGAGGCTGGCACTAGCACCCCTGTGTGCTCAGTCGTGGCACAAACATGGTGGTGTATATAGCGGGGTGGCCTCAGAGGCTGATGTTCAACTGTTCTCCCCACAGCTAGGCCCCATGAAGGAGACCTGATCAGTGCATTCCTGTGGTGCCACCAAGCCCCCGTTCCTGTTGGCTCACGTTCTCATTGTGGTCTGAGGGCAAAAGCAATCTATTTCAAGAGAGCGGTAGGCTTTGAGCTGAAAATGGCAAGTCTTAAATCAATCATTACAGGGACCATTAACCAGGTACTTTTTAAATGTGTCGGGTTGTGTTCAGTCTTTGAAATATGTGATTCCATTTCATCTTCTCAGCAACACTACGCAGTGGGTATTATTATCCTCCCCAATTTCAGAGGAGAAAACGGGGGGTCATAGAAGCCTTCAAGTCTCACTGCTGGGACTTGTGAAGTCAAGGCCCTTGAGTGCTTACTCAAACTCCTGTCCCTGCATACATGGTGGCCTGAAATTTGGGTCAGAGTTAGTTAAGACTCAGAGAGCAGTGACAGAAAACCATACTCAAGCTGACTTAAGAATTTGTGTACATGAACTGGAAACATGCTGGGGCAGTGGCATCAGGCTTGGCTGGATCACATGAGGAAGCCCTGAACACTTGCTATCATCGCCTGGCTCTGCTTCCGTGACTGTTGACTCTTTCCTAGGGAAGGCATTTTTTGCCATGCCCTCCTCTTTTCCAGACTTCTAGCATCCTTACCATTACTCTCCTAAGCTTCTTTCCCAGTATTTCCAACATCAATGCAATAATGGTGTTTTATTGGTTTATAGGGCCATCCCTGCTCTATAGGGCCATCCCTGAACCAGTCTCTGGGGCTGGAACCATGGAAGGTGCTTATTTGCCAGGCCTGAGTCAGGTGGCTGTTCCTGGAATACTGGGGTACACGTTGGTGTGGTCAGCCTCAGACACATAGAGTGCGGGCAACAAGAGATTAAAAAATTGGGTGCTGTACCAAAGAATAGGAGATAGAGTCTGGAAAGACTGTGGTACAAATGTTGAAATGCGTGGGGCTTGTTGAGAAGGTTTTAGGAGCCCATGGGTGTGTGCTCCTCTGGCCTGCTGGGTCCTTTCTCACAATGAGGTGGGCAGACATCCTGCAGGTCTAACCTTCCCTCCCCTTCCAGCATCTACTGTGACTATGCCATGTCCATCTACCAGGATGAGATTGCTTACCTGCACTGCCATGAACAATGTAAGGATTGTGGGGGTAGCACAGGGCTGGGGTGTTCCTCCTTGATCCCCTTCCTGTCTCCACACCCTTATTACCTGTGCAAACTCATACAAGTGACTTCATCTCTCTGAGCCTCAGTTTTCCCATCTGCACATTGGGGACCATAACAGCACCTATTCATCAGGTTATTGTGAGGATCAAATGACTTATGTTAATGGCTCAACATCAAACTCATGGTGTTAGATGCTGCCACTTACTGAGTGTTCGTGATGTTTCAAGCATGGTTCTAAATATTTACTTATTTTTAAATTTAATTATAGATAGATAGAGAGGAATGGGTGGTGGGGAAAGAGAGAGAGAGAGAGAGAGAGAGAGAGAGAGAGAGAGAGAGAGAGAGAGAGAGAAACATTCATTGACTGATTCCTGTATGTGCCTGAAAAGGGGGATTGTACCTGCAACCTGGGCATATCAATATCAGGACAATGCTGTAACCAACTGAGCTACCCAGCCAGGGGCTACATGTCTTTTATTTAATCATCACGATGACCCAGTGACAGGGGCACTCTCAGTCCCAGTTTAGAGGTGAGGAAGCAGCTTGGCTCAAAGACACACACCCTATAATCTCCAGAGCCTGGACTGGAATCCAGGTCTTTGTCATTCCCAAGTCAGTGCTCTGCAGATCTGGGATTGATGATTAGAGTTCTCCTTTAAAGCTCCAAGAAGGTCTATTCACAAGCCGAGAAACATCCTGCTGTGGAAAGTAAGGGACGCGTGGCCCACTGAGGCACAGCACATTGAGCTTATTTAATGAGACAGACCTGCGTTCAGGTCTAGGCCCTGCAACTAACCAGTTGTGTGACCCTGGATAAGTTACATAACATCTGTGAGCCTCAGTTTTATCATTTGTAAAATAGACATGTCTTATTTTTTATTACTACAATTAGATGGTGCCTGTAATGTGCCATGCTTATATACAGCAAGTGCTCAACACATGCTACTGAGAGTCAAATTACTGCCTTGAGAGAGAGCAGGGCTAACAGCCTCCATGCAGAAATAGGGGAGGTTGATTTGTAGAGGGTGCTTGAGGGGCATGGGGTGTTTGGGAGCCTTCTTTTCCTTTGATGGGAGACCAATCACATTCCTTTTGCTCCTGTCCTACAGTTTCCAGTCAACAACCATGCCAGGTGGGATGAGAGGGACCAGCAGAGGTAAAACCTGCCCCTGACCTTCTGCCCAGGCCTTTCCCAGACTTTCAGAGCAGGTCCAGGGTCTGGCTCGGCATGCCTGGGGGATGTGTTGTCTGGGAGGGTCCCCATCGCCTTGCTTTATAATGACTTCCTGTTGGGTGTTTTGTGGCCGGGTCACAGTGCAATGGACAGCAGAGGGAAAGTGGTGCACGTCAGCAGGATTGGATCCAGAGGCCACCCTTCCACTTGCCCAGGGGAGGGCACCTCCTGCAGTTCCTCTCCTCTCTGCAGGACAGGCTGCTCCTCTAGGGCAGCTGGACCCACCATTCCTGTGTCAGTGGGGGAAGGTGAGTGACTGAGGGGATCCAGGAGTCTAATGGTGGTGTCAGCCATGGGGAGGGGTCATTCTTACCAACCGGCTTTTGTGTGGCTGTGTGAGCTCATGGACAGCCCATGGAGAGCCTCAGGCTGTGCAGGTTGGGGAACAGGTGGGTCCCAGGGAGCCTCCGCTGACACATGTTTTTCAGGTCAAAGTACGTCCCAAATTGCACACGTGAAGCCATCGGGGTTTCACCGAGTCCACACCTTGAGACAAGGAAGAGGACCAGGCTGCGGATGACCTGTTCAGGTTCCTCTCCCCAGGCTGCAGTCCGAATTTGGTAAGATGCCCTGTTGGTGCACTTGATCCCCAATATGACCCAGCAGTTTGGAACTAGAGGACAAGAGGTCTGGATTCTGGGACCAGCAGGGGACCTGGAATAAGGAAGTGTGTATCTTAGTGGCCTCAGTTTTCCTCCAATGAGAAACAACCACTCTTTTCTGAGCTAATAAGTAACCCCTCTCTTCTTGGCTGGCCTGCAGCTGGCATGGGGTAGTGGCAGTGACATGGACTCTGGAATCCTGATTGAACTTGGCCAACTACCTTTTTACCTTGGTGACTTGGTTTCATTATCTGTAAGTGGGGATGTTGATAGCACCCATTTAATAGAGCTTTCGTGAGGATTAAATGAGATAAGGTATTTGACACAGAAAACACCCGACTATTAGCTGGTATTATGCTGTTATTACACTTCAAGATATTGTTGAAAGGACTCAATGAGATAATGACGTGTTCAATATAAAGCCCATAGAATACGGCCTTGCACCAGGTCGACACTCAATCAGTGGTCGGCAAAGCAGCAGAGAGGAAGGAAGCGCTTGACATTAACACAGGATGTGATAATATGTTCAGTAATTTGCCTGCTGACTGCCCTGAGACAGATGCTAGTGAATGGAGGCTGTTGCTGTTAAGATCATCATTCCCCTGGTCTATTGTTAGGATTAAGTGGATTAATAATTGAAAGGTTCTTAGAAGGAGGCCTGGCATTTTTTAGGCACAGTATGAATGTCTGTTAAACAGATCAGTATTAGTTACAGGTTCATTCTGTTAACCTCATTGTCTTTCACCCTCAGTGGCCCCATTGATACCATCAGAGGGATAATTGCTCTGAGCCTCCCTCTGCTAAAGTGACCTCGGCTGGGCAGAGAGAGGCCCTTTTGGAAGTAGATGTCCTTCCTGGCGAGGTTGAGCTAACCGTGCCCGGCCGCGTGGTGCTCCTTCTCTCGTCCATCGCTGAGTTGGACCACTGTGTGGGGAAGGCTATGTGGTAAGGACTTACATGGCTGGGGTTAGTGTGTTTTCACCCATATAGTCTTTTATGGCCGGGTGGGAGACAAGTCTCATGTTCCTGTGTCATTAAGAGCCTCAGAGTGTCCTGAGGTGTTCATGGCCATGCCCATTCCTGAACTGGATCAGGGTCTGGGGCACCCAGCCTGCCCATGGCATACAGCCCCGCCAGAGAGCTGATTCATTAGCGAGGACCAGCTGCCCTGTGCCACCTTCCCTGACAGCTCTCTCCACAGGGGCTCATCCCCCAACACATTACTGTAGGCTCTTGCTGGAAGCCAGGCTGGGTACGGACATTCCTTATTTGTGGGATGTCAAGGTTAGCCTCTGGGGGTCCAGCATGTCCCAGTGGAACACTCGCTGACTGTGCCTACCTCCCCTGCTCTGTGCACAACACCCCAATGCCAGCTCCCAGATTCAGGGTCTCTTTCCTGAGGGATTTATCTGGCCTCTAGGATCTCTCTGACAAGGGGTGGGGCACAAGAGAAATGTCAGGGAATCAGTGCTCCCTGGAGCAGCCCTCACCAGTGACTGGCAGGAGCTGCGGAACAGGTACCAAGCTCCCTCACCCTCAGTTGAGAAATCTCTGAAATGTGGATCTGCTTGTCTCCCAGAGGTCCCCCTGGAGATCCAACCCCCGGTGCCCATAGTGGTAACAGGAGTGATAACTAAGCCTTTACTCTCTGCCTCCCCTTCCCTTCTCACTTTAGCTCTCCCCTCCCCAGGCTCCTTGGGAACACCTCCCAGATGGAGTTCATGCGCTGGAATCCTTGTCTGCCTTTGAGGAACCCCAGCTAAGCCTGTTTCTTTATTACAGGGCTTCTCAGATGCAACAGCTCATTGTGATGGGGCTGTCCTGTCCGTTGTAAGATATTGAGCAGCATCCCTGGTCTCCACCTACTAGAGTCCAGGCAGCAAATCCGCCAAATTGTGGCAACCAGCAGTGTCTCTAGATGTCACCAAACGTCCTCTGGAGGCACAGCTGTCCCGGGCTGAGAACCACTGGTTCAGAGAAAAGCTCACATCACTGCATTCAGCTCTGCCGCTGCCATGGGGCCAAGCGACCTGTCCTCTCCAGGTCACTTCCTGGTCGGTAGAATGGGGTTAACAGCACCCCAGCCAGGATCATGCTCTGAGGACTCATGTGAAGATACACCAACCATCTAATGTGACAAGTGTTCCATGCGCCATAGTAGGTGTCGTGTATTGAGTGCCATTGTGTATCACACCCACTTCTATGCTGTCTGTGTCCTGATTCATTTAATCCTCACCACAGCTATCCCAGACAGGTGCCACTGCCATCACCATCCCCATTGCTCAGAGGAGGAAACTAAGGCCCAGCAAGGTTAAGAAACGGGTCCAGGGTTGCACAGCTGAACCTTGGCATGGTGGGGTTGGAACCCTGGTAGTCTGGCTCCAGAGAATGTGCCTCTTTCCACCACACCAAGCAGATTATTTGGTGAGGGAGGGTGTTCTGGTTTTACTTCCTTCATCCTCAAGGTCACATTCAGCCTCCGTGGAAACGGTAACCCCATCCTTGGGTAATTTTTCTCCTGGGCTGGAGCCACACAGGGTTAACTGCAAACAATTTTTTGCTTATGCATTTCATCTGTGAGAGGCATGAAATCTGTTTAGGAGAAGAGCCTAAATCAGAAATCAGCAAACTCCTGTCAGCCAAATTTGACCCACTGCCTGTTTTTGTCAATAAAGTTTTATTGGAACATGGCCACACCCAGTCATTGACATCTTATCTCTGGCTGCATTCAGGCCTCAAGAGCAGAGAGGAATGGTTGTGACAGCAAATGTATCACCCACAAAGCCAAAAATATTTAGTCTCTGGCTACAGAAAAAGTTTGCAGGAGCCTGTGGGAGGGAACATGTGGCCACAGAGGGTTCTAAACTCCCTTTCAGTGTGTTCTTACCCATGTCTCCACCACCTCATTCTTTGCCTGCCCCTGGCGCACAGAGGAGGCAAAGGCAACTTCTACAACCTCAGAAGATTCACAGTCAGAGAAGGGCATTTTCAGACTGCCCTGTGTCTGGGACTGCCCTGTGTCTGGTGTGCAAAGCAGATGGGACAGCACATTCCTGGCAGCAGGCGTGACCCAGCAGCCCTCATAATGTCTGGACGCCCTCACCTCTGGGGCTGGGTGGGGCTACCTCTGCTTTGTTGTCATTTGAGTCGTGGTCTCAGTGGAGATGGAGGTGGAAAACCAATCAATGCCTTTATGCTGTTCAGCTTCCACCCTGCAGGATTTAGCTTAGAGCATTGTGGGTTCAGTAGAGAAGGGATCCTCTGGTGATGTCTGCAGAGTGGGAGGGGCTGGGGGCAAAGGCTTGCTTGTCACAACTGGGTGCAACCCTTCCCTGAGATTGGCTAAGTTCTGCAGCCATTTTTCCAGCACAGTTTACAGGAGTTTGTGGGTCTTTCTTGGCCAGCTCCTTGGTGAGTGTGCTGTGGGAGGAGGAGTGTAACATTTTGGTGACCTCCAAAATCTCATCTTAAAGGCATCTTCCTACTTTGTCATTGGATGTGGGCAGACCTTGTCAGCTACTGAGCTCTGATTGCAAGTGGGGCTGAGTACACAACTCCACCACAATACCACTTCTCCTAGAGCCCATGGTGAGCTAGGTATTACCAATCATCCTTGAAGAGGCATGGCCCAAGGAGAAAATATGTACCCCTCTTAAATATGTACCCCTTTTAGAGCACGGATTGTCAAACTATGGTCTGCAGACAAAATCCAGCGTCATTCTGTAGGCCCCATGAGCTGAGAATGGTTTTTATATTTGTAAGTAACTGAAAAAAGATTTTTAAAAGAATATTTTGTGACAGGTGAAAATGATATGACACTCATCTTTCAGTTCTCATAAAGTTTTATTGGAATGCACCCATGCTCTCTGTTTACATTTTGTTTGTGGCTATGTTTGCACTATGACAGCAGAGTGGAGTGGTTAC
The DNA here is from genome assembly GCF_963259705.1 of Myotis daubentonii. Classification (NCBI taxonomy): domain Eukaryota; kingdom Metazoa; phylum Chordata; class Mammalia; order Chiroptera; family Vespertilionidae; genus Myotis; species Myotis daubentonii. The sequence goes on along the minus strand of NW_026775524.1, from coordinate 20,217 downwards.
AATAGCTCACAAAACCAAATAGCTCCCAAAACCAAAGACATTTTTTGTCTGATGCTTTACAGAAAATAATTACTGAGGCTTCTAGAGAAAATAATGGTTTGCACCCATCTGGAATTTCCAAGGGGCCAGGAAATTAGCTATGGAAATTGCGATGCACTTGTTATTGTGTGTCCTGCAGCACTGCAGAGGCTGCGGTCTTAATGGAGCTGATCAAGGCAACTTAAGGGAAACTGTAAGTGCTGAACCCCAGGAGCAGTTGGTCAGGAGTCACCAGTGTCCAGGAATTGGGTAAGTCATGCATTCTTGGTTTTCAAATGTTGCTGCTAATCAAACTTATTTTGAAATATAGAGTCCAGGGCTGTATCATCAGGAGGTTTGAATTCAGTAGTTCAGGGGTTGGATACAGGCGTTTGGCTTTCTAATAAGTCTCTCTCATGATTCCAGAATGTGGCCAACCAGTTTGAGACCCTCTTGGTGACTAAGGACCAGGACAGAGCAGGTGCCATCATCACTGGGGGACTCCACTTTGTCCTGGCCTTGTGTGTCCTGCCTCATCAGATGAATCAGGCTCCCTCTGTCTTACCACCGGAGACTGACTCACCCTGAGAGTCAATCTTTGGCGACTTGAGAGCCTAAGCCTTCCCAAGAAGCTCCCAGTAAGCTTCCTTTCCTTCGTGTCAGCCTCCTGTGAGGACAGCAGATTGGCAACCTTGGTCTGGGATTGGCCCTGTCTCTTGGCTCTGATCTTTCTCTCTCAGTTCTGTTCTCTTTTCATGGCCATCAGCTCTTCCTATTTCCTAGGGGCTCCATATAGTGGTGGTGGCTTTTATTGGCTCAGATGGGCTCAAGGACTTGAGTCAGACAGTGATTGGGATCGCTGTTTCCTACTGTGAGATTCAGGGCCTTTTCCTATCTCTGTGCTGAGCTAGTGGTGAGTGGCTTGGTATGGAGTGTGGTTTCTGTGACCCACATAGGATCTTCCTCTGCTTCTTCTACCCACCACAGTGCCATAGGACCCGATGCATGTCTTTGTGATCCAGCTGCCATCCCTATGGCAACTCAGTCCCAGCAAATTCACGCTCTCATCTTATCCACAGAGAGGCTCGGCTGATGGTGTCTCAACCAATGGCTGCACACATGGACGTATGAGGGGCTAGAGCTGTGGATACAGGTAATGGAAGCTTTACCAAAGATTTGGAGATACCCATTCCTTGCCTTGCACTGACTTCAGAGGCTCTGGAATTAGCCAAGTCTACATGAAATCTTACCCCTGTGAAGTCCTAGTTGTTGCAGCTTCCTTGCATGGATCAGTCAGGATAAACAAGGCAGGTCACAGTAACAAACAGTCCTAAAATCTCAGTAGCTTATACAACAAAGGAGCATTTATCATGCATGCTGTGTGTCTATTTAGGGTCACCTGGGGACTCTGCTTTCTCCACATTAAAGGGCCCCACTGATAGAGCCGGCCCATCTTGAATATTGCCAGTCACAGTGATAGAGGAAAAGGTAGCCTGGAGGGACTCACACCTACAATTAAATGTTCCACCTGTCATTTCAACTCACAATTCATTGCCCCAAACCAAGGGGCGAGGAAATGCAGCCCCCCCACCCCCATGCTCGTAGAAGGAAGAAAGCAGAAATATTACTTAATGATAACCATACATGCCTCTGTTTGCTCCACCACCACATGGGACACTAATGCTTACTTTATAGAGCTATTACAACAACAAATCTAATGATGCTTTAAAGTGTCTAGCATATGGTACCTTTATTTTATAATATTAAACTCTTTCCTTGCACATAGGGCTTGGTCCCTTTGAGAGTACTTAGCCCATTCACGAGAAGGGTCTTGTTTCCTGCTGACCTGGCCTGCCTGTCAGAATATAATCCTATTTTCCATGTTAGGCTTCTGTTCCAATGGATGGTCCTGTCTTCAGCCAAAGCATCATTAAATGTGGGGGATGGATTGAAATTTTTGAAGTCCTCTAAGCCGTGTGGACCAGAAACATTAAAACCCGAGGAGATTATCAGTCTTTCATCTCAGATCCACTGAGGCAGAGTCTGCATTTAACAAGATCCAAGGCCATGTGTATACTTTTAAGACCGAGAAGCACTGATACAACTGACAAGTCCCACATGTTAATGGGCGTCATTAAAGTAGCAAAACCGACTGCTTCCTGGACTGCTTCCTAGAGGTCCTGAATGGGTAGGTTTGTGTGGGGCCCAGGCTGCCACGTGGTGGAGAAATTCATGGGCTGGTGGTCCAGGGACGACTGAAGAATGATGTTCAAACCTACTACCCTGCTCACGCTATCTGCTCACATCCCTCTAGTGACAGGGAGCTCACCACCTGGCAGATAGCTTAGTACATCATGAGGCAGCTGTCACTGATGTCATCTGAGCAAGCCTGAGCCTCCCCAACCTGAGGGTACAAAGAGGCTGACTTTAAAGTTTAAAGCCTCCATGTTTACCTGGAGGACCTCAGCCAGGCCTCCTCCCCAGTCTGCCTGGATTTTGCTGGGTGTCCCCTGTATGTCCTGCTGATGAATATACAGATATTGCTGTATTTTCTTTGCAAGAACACTTCCTTCAGCAGTTCTGGTTTATTCCAACCATGCTGTGGCCTTATTCTTCTTCCTCTTTCAGCAAAAAAAGCCCAAAAGTTTCTCATTGGAGGGGTATCTCTGAGGCATCACCTGTACTTTGCAGTCAGCCAGACTCTGAATCCCAGTTTGACTAAATTTGTTTGCAGCTGCGTCTCGTGAGAAGTCTGAACTCTTTTGGAAAGTGTCAGAAACGGACTGCACACTGGTTCAAGTAAAAAGATTTCTTTGAAGGAGTTGTTTCCAAGCAAGGAGGGTGAGGAAGGGCCTCTAGGAAGAGGGTTCAGCAAGAGCAAAGCCCTAGAGGAGGCTCTTGCATGAAACGGGGTGTGTGAGTCCATGTGTGTGTGGTGGGGAGAGGTGGAAGGGCCAGTGGTGGCAGGAACATAAGGACAAGGGAAGTGGGGGCAGCAGGGAGAGGTTGGGCTGGAGAGGAAACAAGGATGAAAGCTGCTGATGGCAGATGGTAGGAGGGGCCAGGCTGGGACAAGCAGGCACTGAAGGAGGCTGTTGGGGCCATGCAGGTACAGGGTCATGGAAGCCTAGTCGAGGATGGCAGTACAAATGGGGAGGTGGGTGTGGATGAGTCTTCAGGATGTTGATGGGAGGGAGCCACTCAGGAGAGGCCCTTGGGCAGAACCTCTTTCCTAAAGCCCTGAAGAGCTAAAGATTCCCCCACCCCTCCTAACTTGGGCACAGAACAGTCTCCCCATCCCCTATCTTCCCCTTCCTTCCCCTCCATATCCTTCTATCAGCTTCTCTGCTCCATCTGTGCCCAGAGGTCTGTCAGATTCAGAACCTCAGTTACCTGGGCTGTGTAACACAGAAACAACTCAAACTCCCCTCCCCTATAGAGAAATCCCACACGGAAAATGGTTGAAATCTATGGTGCTTCCCCAAGTTCAGTTTCCTTCATCTTTACATCCTCCTCCCAGCCCCATGCTGGGCATGTGGAGGCTCTCAGTAATTACAATGGGCAAATGGATGGAGGGACCAATGGAACATCTTACTTATCTTATACTCCATATGCTTAGCTTGGTGCCTAGCACATAGTAGGTGCTAATCAAATTGAACAAATTACTGAATGAATGAATGAGGAAGGGGAGAAGGAAGGTAATAAAGAAGGAAGAAACTGTTTTCTCACTTCAATATCCCCAAGGCTTAGTATACTGCCTGGAATAGAATAGTGGTTCAATAATATTTGAATTTGTGCAGTAGGAAAGGAAAGACGAAAAGAAGGAAGGAAGGAAGGAAGGAAGGAAGGAAGGAAGGAAGGAAGGAAGGGAGGGAGGAAGGAAGGAAAGAAGGGAACAAGGAAGGAATGAGGAAGGGAGGGATTGAGGAGGGAAAACAGGAGGAAGATAGGCAGGAAAGGAAGGTTGGATTGAAAGAAAAAAGTATCCTGCTTACTTTTGTGTATCTCCAGGGCCTAGCCCAGCCGTGGACAAACTACGGCCCGTAGGCCGGATCCGGCCCGTTTGAAATGAATAAAACTAAAAAAAAACAAAAAAACCGTACCCTTTTCTGTAATGATGTTTACTTTGAATTTATATTAGTTCAAACAAACACTCCATCCATGCTTTTGTTCCTGCCCTCCAGTCCAGTTTAAGAACCCATTGTGGCCCTCGTGTAAAAAAGTTTGCCCACCAATGGCTAGCCAGTGCCTGGCACATAGTAGGTGCTGGGTTCATGTATGTTGAATGGTAAAGAGCTGTTTTGAGGGCTCAGTGTCCTAGATCGTCCTCTTTTCTGTCTGACTGATGCTTCCCATGGACCCCAGCATTGTGGGTAACCTTGCATCTACCCTCCCAGGTCGGTGAGCAGATCCATGCCTGCTATGCACAGACTGTGGCCTAATGCAGTCCCACGCAGCTGCCCTAGCTCATTGCTCCTCAGGGGCCAGCCTGGATGATCACCTGCACTGCATGATGCACTGGGAGTCCACCATCAGTCACCAGGTGATGGGAAGATTATGGCAGGGACTGGGGTTCCCTCCATCAGGCTGTGGTAGGAATGGGGAGGACTAGGTGCTTGGGGCATTGGACAGCATCTCACCTCTAGGTTGTGGGTGGGAAGTGACTTTGGAATCTGACAGACCTGCATTTGAACTCCAGGCCCACAATTTTCAAGCTCTGTGGCCGCAGGCAAGCTCTCATACTTGTGGGCCTCTGTTTCCCCATCTATCATATGGGAATAATCATTTAGAGGAGAGGTTGGTGTGCAGCTTAAACAAGAGAGTGTGCATAAAGCACCTAGCACAGTGCTAGACTTTCATTTATTCAGCAAATGCTTATGAAGTGCCCATCCTATGTCAGGTGCTGACAGCAGTGTCCTGGAAGGCCAGCAATACTTCAGTGACCCACTCAGATATCTGTGTTTTCACAGAGAATTCATATTAGGGGCCCAAAGCAGGAGTTGGTTCTCTTCACTAGTGGTGTGTCAGCCGTCAATTGCCACACTAATCCTGCCTAACAAGCCACTCCCAAAGGGCAATGCCTTCCAACTTCATTCTTTTCCTTCTTCTCCTGAGTCTAGGGGTCAGAGGGCAGTTCTGCTCTGAAGGTCAGCTAAAACATCTGTTGACCTTCATGGGGCTCTCCCACATGCCTGGGGTGTCTTGGCTCAACTCCATGTCTCATCCTCCAGAGGGCTAACCTGTGTGTGTTCTCATAGTGAACTCAGATCCTAAAGAGAGACACACACAAACTCTTTTAAAGTCTCAGCCCTGGGGACTTGGCTAACATTCCATTGGCCAAGGCAGGTCACATGACCCAGCCTAGCCTCAGAGTAGACAGGAACTAGAAGTTACAGGGCAAAAGGCTTATATGCAGAGAAGAGAGTAAAAAATTCTTCCATTCGTACAATCAGTTACCCTGAGTCTAACTAAGATCTCAGCCAGAGTCTCAAGCACAGAGCAGTTAAAGATGGGGGTTTCTGGTTATAGGGGTGGGAGTTGAGGCCCAGAAGTTGGGAAGGCCTCTGAAGATACTCCAGGGAGCAGAAAGTGAGACCCCTGCCCCTTTCATTTGACGGATAGGAACCTGAGGCATTGAGAGGGGACTTGCTGATTTCAGGAACAGAGATAAAACTCAGCTTCCTGACTCCCAGCCCAACTGCCCTCCTGAACTCAGTGCAGGGCCCTGAGCCTAGTTGATGCAGCCTCCCCCGGGCTCCCTCCTGCCTCTTTGACTCCCAGTCCTCCCAGAGCTGCCTTCTGGCCTCCAGAGCATCCTCCTGCAGAGGGACTCCAGCAGCAGCTCACAGGTGACCTGCCCGAGGCCCCTGCCCATCCCTGCTACCTGGAGTAACAGTGAACTTGGATGTCCATCATCTACAGGTCACCTATGGTTTAGCTTTTATACTAGTATTTAAATTGAGATTTTAGTTACACAAGTATCATATGAATCAACTTTCCCTGTAAAAAATATAAAAATATTACAGAGAAAGTTAAATTAGGCTTTGGCCATTATTAATCCCCACTTTCCTCCCTAGAAATAGCACTGCCATCATCAGTTTTCCGTGTATCCTTCCAGACCCCTCTGTATGCGTTACATACACAGAAGTATGAAGACAGGATGCAGAAAATACATTGCAAGGTTAGCCAATCTCAAAATTCCTACAGAAACATGGATTGTTCAATAACTTCCTTTTCATTCAGTTAAAAGGGAGGCTAATTCAGACTTAATCAACATTTTTTTAAAAAAAGCAAAGTGCAAAAAGTGTGCATATTATGTCACTTTTTGTTTAAAAAGAAGGAATATTAAAATGTACATTATTTGTTTCTGTTTCAGGAACAATGGAAGGATAAGGCAGAAGCTAATCACATGGTTACTTACAGAGGTGCAGGAGGGACAGAACGTACATTTCCCTGAATGTACTTTGCTAGTTTTGACTTTGGAGCTAGGTAATTTTTTTACATCCTATAAAATAATTTAATAAAAGAGAAATTAAAGACTGGCCAGCGTGGCTCAGTGGTTCAGCATTGACCTATGAATCAGAAAGTCAGCGTTCAATTCCAGGTTTGGGTATATGTCTGGGTTGTGGGCTCCATACCCAGTATGGGGCATGCAGGAGGCAGGTGATCAATGATTCTCTCTCATCATTGATGTTTCTATCTCTCCCTCTCCCTTCCTCTCTGAAATCAATAAAAATAAATTTTTTAAACAAAATTAAAAAGCAGAAACATTTGACACTAGAAGTAAGTGAGGTTGGTGACATGACCACACAAAGTAAAAATAACTTCAACTGACATAGACTTCTACTGTCTGTCCTTGATGGGTAGTGGCCTAAGGGTACAAAGAACCATGAATAAACCTTTAGATATGTAATCCGGAGACTTTTCCTTAGTACTTGGTGTGTAGTTGATCCTTGAGCAACATGGGTCTGAACTACACAGGTCCACTTACACAAGGGTTTTTTTCAATAAATATGTACAATCCTATAAGTGTATATATATTCTTTTTAAAAAATATACTTTATTGATTTTTTTTTACAGAGAGGAAGGGAGGTATAGAGAGTTAGAAACACTGATGAGAGAAACATCGATCAGCTGCCTCCTGCACACTCCTCCCTACAGGGAATGTGCCCACATCCAAGGTACATGCTCTTGACTGGAATTGAATCTGGAACCCTTCAGTCAGCAGGTCAACGCTGTATCGACTGAGCCAAACTAGTCAGGGCTGTATATATTTTCTTTTGTGGTTTTCTCACTAACTCTTTCCTACTGCTTACTTTATCGGAAGAATACAGTATATAATGTACAAAATAATCTAATCATGTGTTTATGTTACCAGTAAGGCTTCCAGTCAACAGTAGGCTATTCTTTCCTGAGTTTTTGGGGAAATCAACGTTATACTTGGATTCTTCAATGCTCCCCCACATTGTTCAAGCATCAGCTGTACATCTAACTGGTTTTGAAAATTGATCCATAATACTCAACCACTTGGAAATAAAATACTTTGTTTGGACCGTTTCTTATGTTTTTAACTAATACTTAACTTTAAAAAAGTATGTGCGCATAATTTTAGATGATGAAAGGTATTCTTCTCCCATTTAAATTTCTTAGTTCTCCCTCTGCAGCGTCAACTGCCATTCTTCCTTGTTGCTCTCTGGATTGCCCTATGCATTTTCATGCACATAGTAGGCCAGTCACAAAGGGGATGCATTTCCAGCTTCAGTTATATCTCATAGGATTGTTTTAGCAAAAAAAATATTTAAAAAATATTCATCCCTTATAGTTAAAGAGGGTTTCTTCGAAAATGACAACAGAAAGCAATCGCACATTGACTGGTCCAGGTAGAAGAAGTTCTTTCCAGTGAGGACAAGAGAGGACCAGGAGGAGGAGGGAGAATCCATAAAGTTAGAATCCGCTGTGAGGAGTTGGAGTGTAATTGTTCTTTTATCCCCCACCCCACCACCTGCAGTGAGTAGTGGAGCTACTGGAGGTGTACACACTGAACCTGCACTGCATGGAAATGTACGTGCAGTGGTGCACCCATATGAACTGGTACCTTATGCCCACCAACCTGGAGGAGCTGAGCAGCATCTTGTACAGGTGTCTGGCGCTTGAGCAGGGCTGGATCTGTAGGGCATCATGGCAATGGCAGAGTGTAGGCTCCAGAGACCCAGCTGGAACTGTAGCCTCTGCAGCTGGCACCATGCCTACATGGGATCTTATTGCAGGTCACACAGACCATAATATAGCAATCATAGTAATGATAACAATAGAGTACATTTGCTAAGTACTTACTGTATTCCAGGCTCTAGTATCCTGAGCACTTCACTAAATAACGTCATCTCACTTGATCTCACAACAGGCCAGGAGGTAGTATTATCTCTTTCTAGAGGAAATGGAGAGTCAGAGGGCTGCCTCACTGCTAAAAGCCCCCAGCCGGGCAGTGGCTGGGTGGGAACTCAACCCCGCATCTCTCAGAATCCAGAATCTGTGCTTTATGACATTAAGCCAAGATCTGGGGCTTCTTATGACTTTGCATTAAAATTCATTATTGTTTTTATTTCTTAAAACAGGAAAGTAACTCAGGCTTATTAAAAACCTAAATCCATCACGGAAATCAGAAGGTCATAGGCATGAAGAGAAGAGGGTAGTGTTTCCCTGGACGTTGGTCATGCTGGGCCACCTGATCACCGGCAGGAAGCTGGTAAGGACTGTGTTGAGGATGGTGGTCACAGGCCCCAGCCCAGGTGAGACTGTCCCCTGCGGTACACAGAGGTGGCTCCATGGGCTTCCTGGGCAAATGGGGAGGCCAGGCTGGTAGGGAAAGCAGCAGGCCCACAATGCTGGTGGTGGCTGCTGAGAGCAAGAAGGAACGTCAGCGTGTTGGTCAGGGGGCTCTAGGCTGACCTTCCATCCCAGGACTCACCCAATCCTCCACCTCCTGTCCACCTGCCCACACATCCACTCACTGACTCATCCATGCATTCACTTGCTTATTCTTGGAGTTTTAGGGTGACCTTTAACCTTGTGTTTCAGAACCCTGCTTGGTGCCTTGGAAAAGTGATTTCCATTCAAATAAATAGTAGGAGTTCTAGGGCAAAAGGCTGAGGGGAGCTTTGAGACTTAACCCCTTCCAGGCCTTAGCCCGCACTGAGCAGAGGGATTGGCAGTTACGGGTGGTAGTTGCCATTTTTAAATTGCTTCACTCTGAATGGCGTTTTTCCTGTTTATTTATTTATTTATTTATTTATTTATTTATTTATTTATTTATTTGTTTGTTTGTTTGTTTGTTTATTTATGCTTGTTCACCTTTGCACATAGTAGGTGCTGGGTTCATGTATGTTGAATGGTAAAGAGCTGTTTTGAGGGCTCAGTGTCCTAGATCGTCCTCTTTTCTGTCTGACTGGTGCTTCCCATGGACCCCAGCATTGTGGGTGACCTTACCTCTGCCCTCCTAGGTCAGTGAGCAGATCCATGCCTGCTATGCACAGACTGTGGCCTAATGCAGTCCCACGCAGCTGCCCTAGCTCATTGCTCCTCAGGGGCCAGCCTGGATGATCACCTGCACTGCATGATGCACTGGGAGTCCACCATCAGCCACCAGTTGATGAGAAGATTATGGCAGGGACTGGGGTTCCCTCCATCAGGCTGTGGTAGGAATGGGGAGGACTAGGTGCTTGGGGCATTGGACAGCATCTCACCTCTAGGTTGTGGGTGGGAAGTGACTTTGGAATCTGACAGACCTGCATTTGAACTCCAGGCCCACAATTTTCAAGCTCTGTGGCCGCAGGCAAGCTCTCATACTTGTGGGCCTCTGTTTCCCCATCTATCATATGGGAATAATCATTTAGAGGAGAGGTTGGTGTGCAGCTTAAACAAGAGAGTGTGCATAAAGCACCTAGCACAGTGCTAGACTTTCATTTATTCAGCAAATGCTTATGAAGTGCCCATCCTATGTCAGGTGCTGACAGCAGTGTCCTGGAAGGCCAGCAATACTTCAGTGACCCACTCAGATATCTGTGTTTTCACAGAGAATTCATATTAGGGGCCCAAAGCAGGAGTTGGTTCTCTTCACTAGTGGTGTGTCAGCCGTCAATTGCCACACTAATCCTGCCTAACAAGCCACTCCCAAAGGGCAATGCCTTCCAACTTCATTCTTTTCCTTCTTCTCCTGAGTCTAGGGGTCAGAGGGCAGTTCTGCTCTGAAGGTCAGCTAAAACATCTGTTGACCTTCATGGGGCTCTCCCACATGCCTGGGGTGTCTTGGCTCAACTCCATGTCTCATCCTCCAGAGGGCTAACCTGTGTGTGTTCTCATAGTGAACTCAGATCCTAAAGAGAGACACACACAAACTCTTTTAAAGTCTCAGCCCTGGGGACTTGGCTAACATTCCATTGGCCAAGGCAGGTCACATGACCCAGCCTAGCCTCAGAGTAGACAGGAACTAGAAGTTACAGGGCAAAAGGCTTATATGCAGAGAAGAGAGTAAAAAATTCTTCCATTCGTACAATCAGTTACCCTGAGTCTAACTAAGATCTCAGCCAGAGTCTCAAGCACAGAGCAGTTAAAGATGGGGGTTTCTGGTTATAGGGGTGGGAGTTGAGGCCCAGAAGTTGGGAAGGCCTCTGAAGATACTCCAGGGAGCAGAAAGTGAGACCCCTGCCCCTTTCATTTGACAGATAGGAACCTGAGGCATTGAGAGGGGACTTGCTGATTTTAGGAACAGAGATAAAAGTCAGCTTCCTGACTCCCAGCACAACTGCCCTCCTGAACTCAGTGCAGGGCCCTGAGCCTGGTTGATGCAGCCTCCCACAGGATCCCTCCTGCCTCTTTGACTCCCAGTCCTCCCAGAGCTGCCTTCTGGCCTCCAGAGCATCCTCCTGCAGAGGGACTCCAGCAGCAGCTCACAGGTGACCTGCCCGAGGCCCTTGCCCCTCCCTGCTACCTGGAGTAACAGTGAACTTGGATGTCCATCATCTACAGGTCACCTATGGTTTAGCTTTTATACTAGTATTTAAATTGAGATTTTAGTTACACAAGTATCATATGAATCAACTTTCCCTGTAAAAAATATTAAAATATTGCAGAGAAAGTTAAATTAGGCTTTGGCCATTATTAATCCCCACTTTCCTCCCTAGAAATAGCACTGCGATCATCAGTTTGCCATGTACATACACAGAAGTATGAAGACAGGATGCAGAAAATACATTGCAAGGTTAGCCAATCTCAAAATTCCTACAGAAATATGTATTGTTCAACAACTTTCCATTACATTCAGTTTAACGAGAGGCTAATTCAGTCTCAAGCAACATTATTTTATAAAGCAAAGTGCAAAAAGTGTGCATATTATGTCACTTTTTGTAAAAAGAAGACATATTAATATATACATTATTTGTCTCTGTTTCGGGAACTATGGAAGGATAAGCCAGAAGCTAATCATATGGTTACTTACAGAGGTGCGGGAGGGAAAGGAGGTACGTTTCCCTGAATGTACTTTGTTTGCTAGTTTTGACTTTGGGTTTAGGTAAGTTTTTTACATCCTATAAAATAATTTAATAAGAACTTTTTTTTTTTATTAAACATGGCTCAGTGGTTCAGCATTGACCTATGAATCAGAAAGTCAGGGTTCAATTCCAGGTTGGGGTACATGCCTGGGTTGTGGGCTGGATACCCAGTTCGGGGCATGCAGGAGGCAGGTGATCAATACTTTTCTCTCCTCATTGATGTTTCTATCTCTCCCTCTCCCTTCCTCTCTGAAAGCAATAAGAATACATTTTTAAAACAAAATTAAAAAGCAGAAACATTTGACACTAACAGTAAGTGAAGTTGGTGACATCACGACACAAAGTAAAAATAACTTCAACTGACATAGACTTCTACTGTCCATTCTTGATGGGTAATGGCCTAAGGGTACAAAGAACCATGAATAAACCTTTAGATATGTAATCCGGAGACTTTTCCTTAGTACTTGGTGTGTAGTTGATCCTTGAAGCAACATGGGTCTGAACTACACAGGTCCACTTACACATGGATTTTTTTTCAATAAATATATACAATCCTATAAGTGTATATATATTCTTTTCTTAAAAATATACTTTATGGATTTTTTACAGAGAGGGAGGGAGGAATAGAGAGTTACAAACATCAATCAGCTGCCTCCTACACACTACTCCCTACTGGGGATGTGTCCGCATCCAAGGTACATGCTCTTGACCAGAATCGAACCTGGATCCTTCAGTCAGCAGGTCGATGCTCTGTCCACTGAGGCAAACAAATCAGGGCCATATATATATTCTTTTTGGTTTTCTCACTAACTCTTTTCTCTAGCTTACTTTATTGTAAGAACACAGTATATAATGTACAAAATGATCTAATCATCTGTTTATGTTACCAGTAAGGCTTCCAGTCAATAGTAGCCTATTCAGAGCTAAGTTTTTGGGAAAATCAACGTTATACTTGGATGCTTCAGTGCTCCTCCATATTGTTCAAGCATCAGCTGTACACCTAACTATTTTTGAAAATTGATCCATAATACTCAACCACTTGGAAATAAAATGCTTTGTTTGGCCTGTTCCTTATGTTGTTAACTAATACTGAACTTAAAAAAAAAAGTATGTGCACATAATTTTAGATGATCAAAGGTATTCTTCTCCCATTTCAATTTCTTAGTTCTCCCTCTGCAGCGACAACTGCCATTCTTCCTAGTTGCTCTCTGGATTGCCCTATGCATTTTCATGCACATAGTAGGCCAGACACAAATGGGATGCATTTCCAGCTTCAGTTATACCTCATAGGATTGTTTTAGCAAAAAAAAAAAAAAATTAAAAATATTCATCCTACAAAGTGAAAGAGGGTTTCTTCGAAAACAATAACAAAACCCAATTGCACATTGACAGGTCCAGGTAGAGGATGTTTTTTTCAGTGAGAACAGGAGAGGACCAGGAGGAGGAGGGAGAATCTATAAAGTGAGAATCTGCTGTGAGGAGTTGGGGTGTAATTGTTCTTTTCTTCCCCCCCTGCAGTGAGCAGTGGAGCCACTGGAGGTGTACACAATGAACCTGCACTGCATGGAGATGTACGTGCAGAGGTGTGAACACATGTACTGGTACCTTATGCCCACCAACCTGGAGGAGCTGAGCAGCATCTTGCACAGGTGGCTGGCGCTTGGGCAGGGCTGGGTCTGTAGGGCATCATGGCAATGGCAGAGTGTAGGCTCCAGGGAGCCCAGCTGGAACTGCAGGCTCTGCAACTGGCACCATGTCCACCTGGGAACTTATTCCAGCTCACACTGACCATCATATAGCAATCATAGTAATGATAATAATAGAGGACATTTGCTAAGCACTTACTGTATTCCAGGCTCTTTCCTGAGTCCTTCAGTAAATAATGTCATCTCACTTGTCCTTCACAACATACCAAGGTAGTATTATCACTTTCTAGAGGAAATGGAGTGTCAGAAAGGTTCCTCACTGCTAAAAGCCCACAGCTGGGCAGTGGCTGGGTGGGAACTCATCCCCAAATCTCTCTGAATCTAGAATCTGTGCTTTATGACATTAAGCCAAGATCTGGGGCTACTTATGACTTTTCATTAAAATTCATTATTGTTTTTATTTCTTAAAACAGGAAAGTAACCCAGGCTTATTAAAAAAACTAAATCCACCAAGGAAATCAGAAGCTCATAGGCATGAAGAGAAGAAGATAGTGTGTCCCTGGATGTTGGCATGTGGGGCCACCTGATCACCGGCAGGAAGCTGGTGAGGACTGTGTTGAGAATGGTTGTCACAGGTTCCAGCCCAGGTGACACTGTCCCCTATCTTACACAGATGTGTCTCCATGGGCTTCCTGGGCAAATGGGGAGGCCAGGTTGGTAGGGAAAGCAGCAGGCCCACAACACTGGTGGTGGCTGCAGACAGCAAGAAGGAACGTCAGTGTGTTGGTCAGGGGTTTCTGGGCTAACCTTCCATCCCAGGACTCACTCACTCTCCACCTCCTGTCCACCTGCCCACCTTTCCACTCACCCATTCATCCATCCATTCACTTATTTATCAGTTCATCTCTCCTTTAAAGAATTTTTTATTAAACTATAGTTGGCATTCAATATTATATTAACTTCAGTTGTACAGCATAGTGACTTGACATTTATAAACAGTACAATGGGATCATCACAATAAATCTAGTTACCATCTATCACTATGCAAAGCTAAGAGCATACCCTGCTGGAGGGGCCTGAGAAATCTGCTTGTGCCCTGAGACACCCCCCCCCCCCCCACACACACACACATGGATGACTCTGGTCATTAAGGATTATTCTCTTCCTTCCAGCTGTCAAGAAATTCTCATGGTATAAGAGTTGCTGTGCTCCCCTGCCAGGACCTCCAAACAAGCTCTCTGAAGCCAATTTACTTTGCACATTCCCGGCACAGAATGCGTTTCATTGTGTTTTCAGATTGAACCTGCCCGTTGTTTTTACTTGGATTTCTACACGCAGAACACACTGGAATTAACTGCATGTGGGATAAGGGGTCTTGCTAAAGTTGTCTTCAGTTATTGTCCATTTTTGCTGCTTCATGGTGAGGATGTGGAAAAAGTTTTGGGTGACTAGAGGAAATAAAAATGGGAGTATCCATATATGATGCAATTATACTTGAAAAGACACTGGAAAATGTACTACTGGTCAAGGGTACCCAGCCAATCAGGCTGGGCGTTTCACACAGGAAAGGAAATAAAGCAGCTGCTCACGATTGTCCTGCTAGCGTGGTCTTTTAAGAAACTGGACAGTGATTTCCCGAAGTTCTAGGGACCAGTGGATAAAGCACCGGCAACCACTGCATCAAAAGCCACATAAGAATGATTCTGAAATGTCTGGACTTTTAAAAGCGAGGAATCAAAGTATGAGGGGAAATGGCAGCAAACAGTATCAAGACTCACCTACTCAAAAGAAGAAAACAGTGGGTTCCCCAGCCACGTGGCCAAGCAGCACAGTGCCTTCAAGAAATATGAAAAAAACAAACTTCATCCCAGAAACCAGGATATTTTACTGTGGACCTCTTTCATGAAGAAGACCTTTTATCTTTGACAAAAACCACGGTGCCATGATCCCTTTTAATAAAGACACAGAGTGCTTTAAGTTTGTCTAATGCTCAATCCATGTTGACATTTTCCCAATTGCCTTAAAATGTCTTTTTTGGTTGGTTTTGTTAGGTTCGTGTTGCAGGAAAAGAGAATCAAGCCGATCAGAAAGGGAAAAAGAGGTTTTAATCCATATTCTTGGGCGAAACACAGGAGCCCCAGAGACAGGGCCAGTGAGTTTGGGCCAACAGGGAGGGGCGGCACTTCTTTTATACAGGTTTAGTGAGGGGCCCGAGGCCTGAGTTGAGGGAGTTCCTGCCACAGGGGGTCGGCAGGGCATTCAGGAATGAGTCAGTATATGTGTGGGGGTCATTGTGGATTCAGGGAGGAGCCGGTATCTGTGTCTGGCACGCTGATCTGTAAGAAATTCCAGGTAGGGTCGATTATCTCATCATACATCTGCTTGTATCCAATCCTGGGCTCTCTCCGACCGAACAGGTTTGTTCACATCAGCAAGCAAGCGGTCCCCACACCTATAATGCTTTTTAGTTAAAATCCAGTCTGACCTAAGGGCATTGTCTGCCCTGGTGGTGGGATGTGGCAATGACCTGGGTGTGGGGCATTTAGGACCACTCTCAAGGTAATAGCCCCTCCTTTGTTCTCTTTATCATGCACCCAAGAGGCAGCTCCATGCCCTGCCCAAACTGCAGACAGCCCTCCAGGGCATCCAGTGGGGCTGATTTTCTTCTTTGAGCCTGAGAAAGACTCAAGGTCACCTCCCAAGTATGGAAACTTGTAGTGCTGCCTATTCCAACTCAAGTTATTTAAGACTTTACTCACTGCCTTGTGGGGAAGGGCTGGGGGTAAAGTGGTGAAGAGGTCTCTGGCATGGGGCCAGAGGGGCTTGGGGCAGTTCCTCAGCCTTAATCCTACCTACCTGATCTTAGCCTTCAATAACATTAGCTGTTGGAGATTTAGATCCCAGCAAAGAAAAAGAAACCAATTACCACCAAGCTTCTTTGCCTCCTGTCCTTTTCCAGCTTCTGTAGGGTCAAAGGCAAATGGCTGAAATGTATGCCACCGAGTCTCAGAAAGATGGTACAGGTTATTCAATCCAGGCTTCCAACCAGCAGGAGCCCTTCTTTGCTTTCAAAATAAGTTATTCAATTTTTTTACTAGAGAGAGGAAGGGAGAGAGAGGGGTGGCGAGAAACATGGATATGAGAGAGAGAAAGAGAGAGAGAGAGAGAGAGATAGAGAGAGAGAAAGAAACATTGATCAGTTACCTCCCAGCCACGCCCTGATGGCATATGGAACCTTCAACCCCAGTGTGTGCCCTGAGCAGAATGGAACCTGCTTTTGCTGCAACTGAGCCTCACTGGCCAGGGCAGGAGCCCTTCTTTGAATGAGAACTAACACCTATACAAGCAAGTGCTCCAGTGACCCAAATCCGCATCTCAGGCTCCAAATCCTCCTGCCTCTGTGGTTCACGTGGCCTCTGTGTAGCTCTCTTCAGGGCAGACCTTAGGATTCTCATTGTTCGCACATCCCCGTGCCTTTCATCACCACCCTCTCTCTGTTGGGAGTTTTGCCTTCCGTTGCACTTTATTTTCAGTAGAAAGAGTCTTGTTGCCTTAGTACAATTAGATAACAAGTGTACAGAGCTAATAATAGCTGGTATTTTAGGACTTACCATGTGTCGTGTATTTCTCAGGGCTGCTGTATTTCCCTGCCAGGCTGAGGGGTCAGGAGGCTGACAGTGTGACTCACAGCTGTTCTTATCTGGGCTTCCATCTCCACCCAGAGCCCCACAATATCTAAGATTCATTTAATAATATTTATTGAGTTTTTGGTGAGTGCCAGCCATTTCTTAGTGATCCTCTGATCCACAGGTGGGGAACGTCCTGCCTGAGGTCCATATAAGGCCCCCAAATCATTTGGTCTGGCCCTCCCAAGGCATAGGGGTAATTTAAAGGTTTGACCAGATTGCAGCAGCCTAGTTGTCAATAACTCCATTTCATTTTGTATGGCCCTCAAAGGATGTTATAAATATCCAAATGGCCCTTGGCAGAAAAAAGGGTCCTCACCCCTGTAATGTAATGTATTTACACTTCAATATAGTCCCTGGAACACTCCCTAAAAATCCAATTACTTCCCCTTTCCACCACTTAAAAGAAATCACAAGTTATCCAATACTTGGGTACATTAATCAAATTACAAAAATGTCGTCAATCTCATGTGAAAACAATGATTCTTGTGAACACAATTGCTTTCTTCCCATTGGTAATTAGAGTAGCATCTTTTCCTGTTTCTTTGCCCTTTAATTTTCTTTGCCATAAATAAGCTCTTCCTAAAATTGTTCATATTTCTATTGCATAATCCATTAATTTTATTATCTGCAAGTATAGATTTTTCATTGCATTCTAAAAACAAATTACTTTCTGACTAAAATGACAGATATGACATGCTGACAGTAAATTCCCTCATGTTCTGTAATATAGCAGAAACACACTACGCACTAGCAAGTACTGACACATTATTGTTGGCCAAAAGGCAGAGCTGTCTCCTTCCAGCCTCTGGTCCGAGCTTGCCCATCCGTCAGTTAGCACGTCATCTTGTGTTATGTGTGTTTCCATTTAAAGACATCTTAGTTGTGACTGGCTTCTTTCACTTAGCATAACATGTTAAAGTATTATGTGTGCTATATTCTACTGTATGGGTACACCACATTTTGTTTACCCATTCATCAGTTGATGAGTATTTGGGTTGTTTCCGGTTTGAGGCTCTTATGAATAACGCCGCTATGAACATTGTGTACAAGTTTTTGTGTGTGAACATGTTTCTATTTCTTTTGGATATGTGCCTACAAGTGGAACTTCTGGACCATCTGGTGACTCTCGTTTTCCAATGTGGCCCCCCTATTTTACATTTCCACCAGCAATGTACGAGGGGTCCGATTTTTAAACATTCTCATGAATGTTTTTTATTTTATTTTATTTTTTTAATCTTTAATTTCTTTATTGGTTCAGGTATTACAAATGTGTCCTCATCCCGCCATTAATCCCCAACCTCCCCCACGCCCCCACACTCATGTTCTCATCCCCCTGTTGTCCATGTCCATTGGTTTGGCTTATATGCATGCATACAAGTCCTTTGATTGATCTTTTGCCCTTACCCCCACCCTCCCCTACTTTCCCTCTGGGGATTGATAGCATGATTGCTGTTTCTGTCTTTGGATCTGTCCCTGTTCATCAGTCTATGTTGTTCTCCATATTCCACAAAGGAGTGAGATCATGTGGGATTTATCTTTCTCTGACTGGCTAATTTCACTTAGCATAATGCTCTCCAGTTCCATCCATGCTCTTGCAAATGGCAAGAGCTCCTTCTTTTTTACCGCAGTGTAGTACAGTATTCCATTGTGTAGATATACCAGGGTGTGTTTTTTTTTTTTTGGACTGCATTTCTGTGAAATGTCCCACCGCCCACCCCCCATAGGCATATCCCTGGAGGCCTATCCCTACAAATGCAGATTAGTGACTGCCTGGGGCTAGGGCAGGAGGAGAGGGAGGGGGCACTGGGAAAGGGAGGTGACTGTTAATGGGTGTGGGTTTCAAGTCCTACAATTGGCTCGTCTCTGAGGGGGCGTGGATAGGCCCTGGGGTGCAGGGCTGGACTTTAGGGCGGACCCCAGCCAACTTAAAACCCCGCTGAGGCGTGGTGGCCCACGCTGTGGTGGCTGTTACGCGTGGAGGCATGGAGGAGTGCGCGAGCCTCTGCCGCTTGGGCTCTTCGCGGGGATGTCGGTGTCGTCAGGAGCGCCAGGGCCCAGCTGAGAAGGCAAAGGCTGAGGGCAAGCGGTGTCCTCAGAAGCGCCAGCGCCCAGCTGAGATGGCTAAGGCAGAAGGCAAGCGGTGTCGTCAGGAGCGCCAGGGCCCAGCTGAGACGGCAGCGGCCCAGGGCAAGCCGGCCCCGGCACTAAAGCCCCTCGAGGCGGACGCGGCAGCGCTGTGCTGTGCGGGGAGTGGAGGAATCCCGAGCCCCAGGCCGCCCCCGCACTGCTCGCTGCAGGACCTGCCTGTGGAGATCCTGGTGGAGAGCTTCGGCTCGCTCCCCGGCACCGATCTGCCCAGCCTGGCCCTGGCCTGCACCAAATTCCACCACATCCTGCACACCGACAGCATCTGGAGACGACGCTGCCGCGAGGAGTTTGGCCTTCGGGAAAACTTGCAGAACCTGGAGACGATAGGTACCTCTTATCGAGAAGTCTATGCGAAGCTGCTCCACCCATACAGACACATTTTGGGATTGTGGCAGCTAGATACTGAGCACTATAGAACACTGCTGAATGTGGTGGTGGACGGCGTAGGCATTACTGGTTGGACGTACGGGCCTTGCCTTAACTCCCATGTGGATGGCCCGCTGCAATTCGAGCCCTCGTTCCGAATTCGCCTGACGGAGACGAAATCAGCCGCGGTGGAGTGCATGGAAGGCCGCCACAGCAGGCCCCACAGCCGCCACTTGCAGATTCGGAAGGACAGGTTCAGCACCCGGTGCAACAAGACAGACCACCTTAAGGATTTACCAACGCGGCTTAGGGAGGAATGGGGGCAGGTGCTGGCTGGGAAGGACAGACTGCGGTATGACTGCCTGACCTACCGCCGCCTCTACCTCCCGCCCAACCACCCGGACGACCTCATCAGGCCAGGCCTCTTCCAAAGCAAATACCATCGCTTTGGCGTAATGATTGCCATGCTCAGCTTCCATGGGGAGTATGCCAGGGTCACGAACATCACGGGAAACTACAACAGAGACGTTAGAGATCCACCTCATGCGCCGCATCCAGCTGGGAGATGGCAAGATCTTCCGCAACTTCAACAAACTCTACCGCGTGGTCCTGGAGATTGAGGATCAGGTGATCCGGGAGCAAGAAGACTGGACTGAGGAAAGCGGGGGCCATGGCTGGCAAGTAATTGCAGTAACGGACAGGCTATCTTAAAGGTCAGTGCATATTAGACGGATTTACTCTGAGACTATTTGATCAGGAAACAGCTTGAGCCCCCATTGTCAGGACCAGACGATGGGTCATAACTCA